>NC_080467.1:6997724-7272724 GCF_030265055.1 Doryrhamphus excisus
TAGAAAAACACCAGGAAAATAATGAGCCTCATCGGATGTCGGTCGTATGTGAAGAGCTGAGAGAGAGGCGCACATCCCACACCTCTTTTGATCGGGTTGTTCCGGCTTGTTTGCCCATCCTGAGCCGTCTTTTGGGACAATAATCACGTTGGGATCGTTTCCTTTGTTTTCAGATTTCAAGCTCGGTAAGTGAGCGGGTGGGGGCATACGCCGGGCTGCGGCCACTTTACCAAGACTCTGCAAGCCATGTCGTGGAACTGCTGACAGTAGGAATACAGTTAGTATAAAACACTCTGGGGGCGATGACTGCTGAAGCAGTTGATTTGATCAAAGGGTAAACACAATCATCAATCAATCAATCATCTACCAATAATAACATCTTCACAAATACCAAACCGTACCTGAGTTTTTCTGAGTTTCTATTGATTTTCCCTTGTACTTGTCAAACAGGCTGAGTGAGGAGTACTTGCTTTTCCCATCCTTGGACTTGGTTATTTGCCCCAAACGATCGGACATTGCGATGTAATGTCATCGAGTATGGAAATTTGTCTTTGCGCCTCTTCCCAGTGCTTTTCTTGTTCTACAATGGAAAGATGGAAAAGAAATATGAGCAATGTTTAGCAAAACATGTATTTCCACGAACAGTCGATGATAATACAGAGCCCAATCACCCATAGAACTGGGTTTGTACTCAAGTTATGAAGTATGCATTGTTTTTTTTTAATGTGAATAAGACAATGACAAATAGGCGGCAATAAAGTATTTCTAAAATGGATGCAATGTATATTTTTTATTTTGCTCTCACTTATATAGTATTTCAATGTGTTTAAATCCATTCACGTCAACACATTATTATATTGTGATTGTGAGTTGCATAGACAGTAGGAGCGTAAACACGAGTCAATGAACCTGAGTAAAACCACAACAACACTCCGCCTCAACACAGGACAAACGGTACAGAGCACAGGCAAAATTGAGGGGCGCACATCAAAATCAACTTGCAAAATGAAATATTCACATTTCCTCTCATTAGCAATGTATTTGTGATAAATAGGCAACTGTGCTGTCTCTCCACCCCGTTTCTGTCCTTGGCTCCTGGAAGGCCCCGGTGGTGGCATCACATACAGCACATTAGACCTCCAATACCACCCCTTCTGCCCTTCTTCTTTGGCGTCTCCTTTCTCCTCTTTAGGAGTTCATGGGAGTTGGCAAGCTAGCTCATTAGTCTCGTCTCGCCGATGCTATCTCTTATACGACAGAGATGAAATATGGAAAAAAGGGGTATTTTTTAAACCACAACGTTAAAAAACCATAGCATTTCAGTATGTGGAATCAAACTATGGAATGGATTGAGTAAGACCCTCAAACAATGCACAACGATGAGACAATTCAAGAAACAATACAAGCAGTTGATGTTTGCTAAATACAAGGATGAAGAGTCTTGAACCAGTCATGATGTGCTATATATATCACTATATTGACACTTACTATGGTACACATTACATCATTGTAATATAATATATAATACTATATTAGGAAAGCAGGAAGTGAACAAATGTAACAGTTACTGATTGTAAAAGTAAACTATTATGGAAAGCAGGAAGTGAACAAATGTAACAGTTACTGATTGTAAAAGTACCAGATGGAGGGGTAGGATTTAATAAGTTTTGCTTCTTCCTACTCCTTTTGGACATGTGGAACTGTGAACTGATTATGTGATGCATTCAATTGTAATCTGATGCATGTTCAAATGAAATAAAACCATTACCATAAACAGTGACTTTTTCATATTGTGGTCAGATGTGTGAACTTACATTTATTTTGCTATAACAAGCAAATGGCAGATTACACATGTATACTTTATTCAAATACATCCGTATGATCATCTTAGTAAGAATAAACATGATATGAAATGTTCAGGCTGCACGGCAGTCGTGTGGTTAGCACACAGACCTCACAGCTAGGAGACCCGGGTTCAATTGCACCACCTTTCCCAGTTCAGTAAATTCAACAATTTTCGTAGCAAAAAGCGCCAGTACAGGGAGAAATTGCAGTTTTAAGACTCAAACACAATTAAAAATTATTAGCCAGTGGTCCTCCAGTGTTTAGACTGCCCCACAGCATTGCCGCACACAGTGACCTTCATAACCGAGACACCCCACGGTATCACGGAAGCAGGCTCTACAGTGCAAAGGAATGATAACCACTGCTGCCCACGGGAGAGTCGGCATGAAGTAAACAAACCGTTTCTATACCACCAACCACCTTCCTTTATTTTCATCCATTCTTTCCCAACTAAATAACATACTATTTGGAATTCAACAGGAATTTGGGGGAAAAGGATTATCTCCACAAGTGTGCTCTGAATTTCCTTTGGCGTTCCTTTGCTGTGACACCACAGGATGTCACCAGTGGTTGCGGGGGAGGACTAATATGATGACAACCATAGAACACTAACATAATAACATTATGGTTGGCTAGTGACCAAAGCAGTACACATGTCGCTGTCATGGCTGCTCGGTACAATATAGTTTAGTAGTGTAAAGTGTTTAGTGTAAAATAATAACTGGAGGGGCTGACTTTTTTTGGTGATAATTTGATCATGGAACAGATTATTTCCATTATTTCCTGTGTGAAAATGTTTCAGAATACAAGTGCCATCAATACATGTTGTTAAACAGCCTAAGAAATCCACATATATACTTAGGTTAACTTGCAGTTGCTTAATTAATGGAAAAAACACTTTCCAACATCATTTGGCAACATGTAATGGCATTATGACATCACACATAGAAGCTAATGTGATGACAGCTAGTTAGCTACCCGACTCCTGTCATACGATGACTTTTACCGTCATTTTAACCCGATATCCGTTCGCAAACATTCAACTCAAATACGTGCTAAGTGAAAATGATGCATTCTATCAATGTAGCAAAATAGCAGGTTGAAGGTCTCCTATTGACGGCGTAGCTAATGCTAACGCGAATGACCTGAAGCATTCGGGCTATACAAACAAACAGAGATAAAAACACATACATCTAAAAGACACTGGCATCTAAAAAAAATGTGGAATAACATCAAAAATGTTTACTATGTACCGAATACGGCAAGAGATGAGCACCGTTAGCCGAAGCTATGCTAGCCTGGCGGCTAATGGAAAATAGCTATGTAAACATTCAAGCACTGCTGCTGTTTTACTGTAAACACAATTTGGCTCGTTATCTAACATATGTGAATAACACCATAAAACATATAAAGTACACAAAATAAACCAAAACGCTGCACATTTATGAAATTTGTTAACAAATGAGCAAGGGAAAGGAATGTCCTATGAACATATAAGCTTGACGGGCCAAGGATATTCCCAACACCCCTTGTTTGTGTTAGCTACTAGGAAAAAAAGAACATACTCCCAATAAATATGTTTGGATCCCCTAAAAGCGACTCAACAACATTCCCAGCTGGGCTTTCGGAAAGGGGGCGAAGGCAGCCATAACCAACAAGGCGATTAAAAATGGCTGCGGCCAAAAAGAACAAAGCAACAATAAAACCGAGCAAGAAAGGGGGGAAGACGAGGCGCCGACGACGACGTCCATAACTCACCGTTTCAATGTGTGCGTCCGCCTTCTGATCAACCGTAAGGGTTAATGTCCGTGAAATGTCGTCGACTGGAAGGATGGATGGGGATTGTGAAGCCCAATCTTCATAGGTTCGACCGACCACAGAGTTGTTGCTGGGATATTACCCGGCCTGACAATGAAGGGAGCCAGTGAGAAGCCTGCCTCTGCTGCTCTCTCTGCGTCTGACGTCATCCAGGGGACGTCAACAGGGGTTGGATGACTAGCGCCATCTGCTGGTCGACTTTAGTAGCTAAGAGGGACCGCACCATAGAAGAGCGTGCAAAATATTGTAATCAAGTAAAAGTAAATTAAATACAAAAATTACAAACTTAACTAAGCTTCAGTGCCAATATGAGGAAATTTGCACTTAAATGTCTTCAACAAACAAGAATAGTCCAGTCACTTCAATGAAAATGTATAAACTATGTATAAACTATATTAATACAGTTTAAAGGTAAATTAGAAATCGCATTGTCGCAGCTGCACTTACCGTCGCTGCATGCGGTGAAATCATTGTGAGGACATAAAATGTCCACTAGAGGGAGACATTGCTACACTATCTCCATTGTTCATAACGAGGTACAGTAAATGCCTATAACTTTAAATCGATTCATTCACCACACAATCAATGAAAATAAAGTGAGCCTTTTTGTCTGTCACAGGCTCTTTGTCTCTGTGGGCGAAGGCGGGGCTGCTAGCATACACACACAGTGCAGAAGAGTGTCACATAGTAGAAATTAAATGAGTAGATTATAATATATTGTGATATATTTCTGATATTATTTACTGTACATTTTAAAATCTGATGAATCTTATGATGTTGATTTGCAACACTTTTCTGCACATGTGACTTCTTCTTCACGCCGGGGTGCAGTTTCTGTTCTCATAGTGTGGATTCAGCATTTCCTGTGGTAACAGACAGGAAACCTCCGTTGTTGCATCAGTGCATGAAGTTTTGCAGCATAGAATACAACAGCAGCCCTCAAGGTCGGTGCAGAAATGTTGCTGTGCAAAATAACACTTTTAACACTTTTTACCTGTGTTTATTCGTGAGATGGGGGGGGGATAGGTCAACACCTGACATAAAATGTACAGATAAATGTCTTGAATGTACACAAAATTATTTGTTTTTTTTGGCACGTGTATCCATTAAAATAGCAGAAAATGAAAACATTTGCACTAATTGTGGTAGAAATGCATGACCTCAAACGGTGAGCTACGTCTGATGCTACATCAGGTCAGGAAATGGATGGAAACAGTGTTTGGTACTATGCATGAAGGGGTACTAGGGCCACACTGAAAGGACAAAATACCCCCCCCAAAAATTCTTATTACATAAAAACAAATATTTGTCAGGATCCAAATAAACAGTGGTGATTTTGGAGAATTTTTGTCTAATATTTGAAAGAAAATATCAGATAAAAAAGTCGTAAAGATGATTTTACAGGCATTTTTCATTTGGGCCCTAATAGCCGGTGGCAAGGTAACCATGCTAATGATAAGTTCTGACAATATTTATTCATAATTTGGGCCTTCCACGCGACCCTGCAGTAAAAACCAGTGACTCTTCCACAAAAAGTCCTGGAAAAAGTGACAACCCGAAAGTACGAAAGCATCCGCACACAAGAGGCTCATAAGAAGGGGCTCCAGCTGAGGGTGCCGATGGAGATGAGAGTCTGGCAGGTGTTGGACGACAGCCACACCGTCTCCATCAAGCTAAAGTGGAAGAGGCCCAGCGCGAAGCCACACAGCATGTCCGTCAAGTGGTGCTTCCCCAGCAGCACCCGGGACATGCCCACCAGGAAGGCCCACAGCACCAGCAGGATGCGGAGCGGCACCGCCAGCACCAGATGGGACAGCAGGAACTTGGACACCATGGCGGCGCGGCTGGCGTGCGCCGCGGGGAACGAGTACACGTCCATGGCCACGCAGTCCAGGAAGCCTGGCGTCATCTCCCAGGGTCCTTTGCGCTTCACCAGCCTCTGGACTCCCGCCACGGTCATCACGTCCAGGATGAGGGCTGGACAGAAAAAATACTTTGAATACTGGAAATTCATTTCATACTGGAATACTGGAATACTGGAATACTGGAATACTGGAATGCTGGAATGCTGGAATACTGGAATACTGGAATATTTGACATCCAATGCAGAGCCAAATTAAAGTCAGAAATATGAGAATCAGAATTGATAATAGATAATAACTGTCTGAGGCCGGTTCCTGTTTAGGATGCAGCAGTTTGACCCTGGAACAGATTATTTCTATTTCAGTTGTTTCCTATGGGAAGAAGGCTCGGTTACACACAAGGACGATACGGGACTATTTGTTTGGCTCCACACTCACTCGGCCTCCACTAACTTTCTTATTGCGCCATCAAAGTGACTTCACTTCCTGCCACGGGGGAACTAAAGCAGCCAATCGGAGACACGGCAGCACACATCATGTGACCGTCACCCATCCCATAATCACAGATTGAATCCTAAATCTTCTTGCAACAAATAATAATGAACAAGCGAGAGAACAATAGAAGCCATGCTGCTCAGCCACAGATTTACCGAGCACCAATCAGAGCTCAGCGTTGTTCCACTGCAGATTTGTCAAGCACCTAATCTGTCGGCTCCTTACTGTACGCTGATGCTAAGGACTATTTGGGTCAGACTACAAAGGAAATAGCGACACTACTCATTAGAGTCCTATATGTATGTATGTCCATCTATCTATCTATCTATCTATCTATCTATCTATCTATCTATCTATCTATCTATCTATCTATCTATCTATCTATCTATCTATCTATCTATCTATCTATCTATCTATCTATCTATCTATCTATCTATCTATCTATCTATCTATCTAACTACTCTAAATACATGTGCCTTAGTCATTAGTTCCTCAGTAACTATTCTAAATGCATGTGCCTTAGTCAGTATTTCCTCAGTAACTACTCTAAATACATGTGCCTTAGCCATTAGTTCCTCAGTAACTACTCTAAATGTATGTGCCTTAGCCATTAGTTCCTCGGTAACTACTCTAAATGTATGTGATATAGTCATTGGTTCCTCAGTAACTACTCTAAATGCATGTGTCTTAGTCAGCATTTCCTCAGTAACTACTCTAAATGTATGTGCCTCGGTAACTACTCTAAATGCATGTGCCTTAGTCATTAGTTCCTCAGTAACTACTCTAAATACATGTGTCTTAGTCATTAGTTCCTCGGTAACTACTCTAAATGCATGCACCATAGACGTTAGTTCCTCTGTAACTACTCTAAACGCATGTGCCTTAGTCATTCGTTCCTCAGTAACTACTCTAAATACACATGTTTTAGTCATTAGTTCCTCAGTAACTACTCTAAATGCATGTGCCTTAGTCATTAGTTCCTCAGTAACTACTCTAAATACACATGTCTTAGTCATTAGTTCCTCAGTAACTACTCTAAATGCATGCACCATAGACGTTAGTTCCTCAGTAACTACTCTAAATGCATGTGCCTTAGTCATTAGTTCCTCAGTAACTACTCTAAATACACGTGTCTTAGTCATTAGTTCCTCAGTAACTACTATTACTACTCCGATTCCTATTTCGCTGTGCGAGAGGACTAAACTGTGACAGTGTCAGTCAAAACCAGTCTTGGTGGTTTTTCATGTGTACCCAAGGAAGTGCCCATGAGTGTGGTGATGACGATGATGATGATGATGATGACGATGATGACGACGACGACTTACCCAGCAGTAGATTGACCAGAACCTCTTGTCCCGCCAGGGTGCTGCTCCTGGTGAGGCAGACGATGGTTCCGATAATCCACGTCAGTCCGTGTCCGGTGAGGGCCAGCAGGGCCACCATGGAGCGACACCCTCCCCACGACGACGACGTGTACGCGCACACGCTCATCCGCTTGGACAGGCATATGTCAATGGCGAGCAGGGAGTTGATGGCGATCCCCTTGAAGGACGGGTTCAGCTGCATGCAGTCCTCCTCGGGCATCTTGCCCGGCTCTCTCTTGTCCGCTTTGGGGACACCGTCTCCGGCGTCCTCGCTTTGCTGGCTCGCCTGGTGCCGAATGGAAGAGGAGCGCCTTGGGCCGCCACCTCCAACACCTCCTCCTGATCCCCCTGCTCCTCGGCTCTCCGAGGGTCCACCGCCGCCTCGAAGGGGCTGATTGAGGGACATGAACTCCGGTCTACTCAGGACGCTGTTCCGCTCCCGAGCCCTGGATCTCGCATTGGAGGGCATGCTTGAACCTCCCTTCTTTTTCCCTGCAGTTGAGGATGATTGGAGCGGTGCTAGTTTACCACCATGCAACAGTCAAATGTCCAAAAATAACCCCGTCCCCTCCTCCTGTGCCCTTACCGGATATATTTAGACCCGGTTGGAATGTGCAGTGGCCGTACTTGCCGGTTCCAGACTACTGGGTCCAGTTGGCCGGGGAGGGGGGTAATCCGACCGCTGGGGGCAGATGAAATAACCCACAAGTCACTTGTTGGGTCGTACACTTCTACACGGACGAGTGCGTGCATCACACACACAAAACGATGCGTTTACTTCCGGCATGCGCAAGAACAAGTCACGTGACCAACAATCGCCACGGTAAAAATGCGCATAAAGCATATCTTGTTTAAAACAGTATTCAATCCAGAAAGAAGTGGCTTAATCGGAGACAAACTGCGGGTACAAATGATCGATTTAAGGCATATATCATCAATAAAACTGGTCTCTTTACGCAAGTGACGTAGTTTAGGAGAAAGCTGATTCCGGATCAGCTGTACGCAAGGAGAGGAGAGGAGTTCTCCAAGGTGCTTAAACACACGGGAGGAATTTCTGTTGTTTCTTCATAAAATGGGAATTTCAGAGTAAAACAACATTTCTTTTGGAAGAAATTACAAATACATAATATATATTTAGCATTAATAGCGTATTCTGCTATTAAGAAAAATAACATTGATCGTGTCAATTGTTCTCTTCAGGAGATAAGAGGTATAAAATACATTATTATGACAAAAGTACTAGGGGGATATATTTGTGTATTTGTCTCCTATTAGAGTGTGTATTCATATTTTGCAATCGCAGTAAGATGATGTCAACAAGGAATCGAACTACACTAAAAATAAAACGATGCAGGCTTCCCTAATTCAATATATATTCAAAAATGTATTGTATTGTATTTACTTCCGGCATGAGCAACACGTCACGTGACAAAAAGCAACCACCAAAACCACCGCCATTAATAAAAGCATAAAGCTGTCCCCTAAAACAAAATGTGGCTATAAACGCCACAAATAATAACAAAATTAGCTTGTTATTGTCATAGTGCTACATTTTTGCTATTTCATTCCACAGTCCAGGCTGTTGTAGCGTTTAGGCTAGCGGCGTTACGCCCGGTGCCTACATTTCCCAGCATACCCGGTACCGGAAAGCACCGGAAGTGTCGCACCAAAGCCATATAAAGCCGCTCGCCAAGGTCTTGGCTGCCTGAGTGGAGCCCAGACCGGAGCGGGTGAACCTGCCGAGTGGCCGCGGGAGCGATGACAGCCCGCTGGGTCGCAAGTCGGACTGAGACGCTAGCTTCCTGTGGGCGTGGCGACAGCTGACGCTTTTACACTTTGTCTTGAAAGTAGTTTTTCCACACTTGGGAGGATCCCGCCGTGACATGACATGGGTGCTGAAGCGGACCACCCGGCGGCGTCCTTCGGATGTTGCGGCGGTGCCCCGACCCAGACCGGACTTCGGTGTTTGCTGTGGCTACAATGCTTGTTTCTGCGTGGGAAATGAGTCACCGTGGAATGGAAGAAACAAAAAGATAACGCTGTTATTCTTCTTTTTTTTTTTTTTACCTGATCACTGTGAAATCCTACATCCGGTGTTTTTTCTTTTTTGAATAGGTAGACTGAATTTTTGTGTTGCGTTTAAGGACAGACTTGAATAGAATTTCAAATGAACTGAATCCAGTGAGGATTACAAACATCACAGGAGTCCACTGTGATGAATAAACACCACAGACTGGAATTGAACGGGTGGGGGACTTTTTTACTTTTACGATAACATCAAATGCTGATTTTTCGATTTTTCAAATCGCAACTTGATGCATGATTCCAGACCCGGCTTGTAGGCACGCATGACCAGAAATATCGTTGCTCCTGTTCCCATGCGTCTTTCCCCTCCGCAGGATCTCCTGTGGACCGTGTTGTGGGCCGTGGTGCTTCCCGATGCCATGGGCTGCATCCAGAGTATCAGGTGCAAGCCCAAGACGTTCCGTGACAGCATCGCGGTCCTAGAAGTCAACACATCTATCGACTCCAACCCCACCAGCATTGACGAGTCGTCTGGCGTGGTTCTACGCTACCGGACGCCGCACTTCCGTGCCCAAGCCCGGGTCCTGGTGCCCCCCGTGGCCGCTAATGAGACGTGGACGGTCGGCTGGATTCAAGCTTGTAACCACATGGAGTTCTACAACACGTATGGCAGCAAAGGGATGTGAGTATCGTCTACGTCTACCTTGTCTATCGACGTACTGTAGCTGCTGTTCGATGCTCAGTATAGCATTTGATCAGTTTGCACTTGCTGCCTGGCCGTAAGACTATGCAAATATGAGCTTATCAATAGTTTTTCTTATATAATACGCGGCACATATACATGATATGCTAGATCAGGGGTCTCAAACTCAATTTACCTGGGGGCCACTGGAGCTAGGGTCTGGGCCGCATCAGGTCCCCCCCCCCCCCCCCCAAAAAAACCGCATTTATTAAAAACAGAAAAATATACAAACTTTTTCAGTGCTTTGGTTCCGAATTTCTACAAGAAAAGCTTTCCACTGTTCCACTGTTCTCAAATATCTTAATTTTTATTTTTCTACACAAAATAAGATGAAAAATAAATAAACAAATCAAGAATAAAGAAAATCAATCAGTAATAAATAAATATAATAATAATAATAAAACGGCAAATAATAAAAACTTAAGAAACCACATATAGTTGGTGGGTAGACAAATTATTTTTTTAAAAATAAAATTAACAAAGCATCATTAGAGCCCTGTAGACATGACAAAACACGACTATATTCACATTTATACTCTTTTTATTTACAACATATTGCGCAACTGCAGGGTCTTGAGACACATGCTAACTCGCAAACTAGAGAGCTCGCGACCTAAACGGTAGCCTTCAAGTTATTTCCTTTAAACTTAAATAGCCAAAAACTTACCACTTCCACACGGATAGGGAGGATAACTATTAAGAGTAATTTAACCTTTAACATGAACATTAATCAAACGTAATAATTTTTTCTGGGTACATGATACCATACAGCATCCATATCAAACTTGCGCGGGCCGCACTAACATTAAACTTTCATATCAAGGCGGGGGCCATGTGTTTGAGACCCCTGTGTACAGTATGACAAATGTAGAATATGTAGCATCAGACTTTCGTCCCCGCACACAAGAAGGAAGCCGAATCAGGCATTTGCACATCCTCATTTTGCCCAATTGCACAATGGAATTGTGCATTCACAAAGTGGCCGTAAGCTTTTAGCGGTTGAAGCCGAGGAATATGGAAGCGACTTCCATGAAAGTCACTTATAACCGCCAAGGCCCCTTTTTTCCTTTCCTGTTGCTGCCACAGCTGCACACAGCAACGGCGGGCATCAACTGCCTTCGCCTGCGAGATGAGGACGCTGTCAGACTTCCTTCTTGGGGTTGCCGTTAGCAAGAAATAGAAATACCGCACATTTGACCGGTCTCCTCTCTATCTCGCTCTCGGAGCGGAGGAACAAGCGGGACAGACGTTCATCACACATCCTGCATTTGGGAGCGACCCCAGTGGGCTGAAAATGCGCTTTATCTCGACACTTTGCAACAGAGGATGTGTGAGCACCTCGAGTCTAAGATTAGAGACACCAGATCCTCCCTCTTAAAAAAAAAAAAGTACACCCTAGACATGTTGTTGTACTTCCATGCAAAGCATCGCAGCTTAACTCTTCCAAAATACATTCATAGTCCACGCTGTCATGGCGGAAGACAGTCTATTGGTCCAAAAGATCACACAGTTTCTGCCTAAATTAAACATTGTCAAGAATAAAAGTGGCAAAGTGAATTCAAAAAGAAACATGAACAACATGTGGTATTCTACACTGGTCACTAGGTGTCAGTATTGGTACTGTAATGCTGGGTAAAACAAACCACAGATTTGATTGCCAGAACAGCAGGCTTATATTGCATATATTTGATCTCCCAGGCTAACGTGCAGGCAATGGGATCACTGCTGGGACACCAGAGACGGCCACCACTCATAGCAAGCTGTCGAGCTAACTAGTTAGCCTCAAATGTATTTTGTTCGAAACTCAAGAAAGGGGTTCAAAGACTGGGGAAAACGGACAAAGTAAGAAGCCAAAAATGTACCACTTCCACACGGAATGTCTATGTCGGACATGCCATGGCTTAACCACCTGTAGTGTTTAGGTAATATAACATTACTGGCACAGTGGTTGAGTGGTTAGCGCGCAGACCTCACAGCTAGGAGACCAGGGTTCAATTCCACCCTCGGCCATCTCTGTGTGGAGTTCTCCCCGTTTACTCCGGGTACTCCGGTTTCCTCCCACATTCCAAAAACATGCTAGGTTAATTGGTGACTCCAAATTGTCCATAGGTATGAATGTGAGTGTGAATGGTTGTTTGTTTATATGTGCCCTGTGATTGGCTGGCGACCAGTCCAGGGTGTACCCCGCCTCTCACCCAAAGACAGCTGGGATAGGCTCCAGCATCCCCCGCGACCCTCGTGAGGAAAAAGCGGTAGAAAATGAATGAATGAACATTACTGGCCCTTAGTGACCACAATACTACATAAATTGTATTTTTGTACGAATAACGGCTGTAGTCAACCTCCAAATGAGTGAACTGGCAATTCCCGTGCTGCATTCAGGGAGCCATGTTGGAACTATGTTGTGAAGAGGGATGACTCAGTTGCACATTGAGGGAGGGCTCTTCACGGTCTACATGCCATTCCTCTTACCATGTGACGTTAGCCATGTTGTACTGAGCAGCCAGGACGGTAATATGTGTGTGTTCCATTTCATACTCCACGATCATTAACAGTATGAGTTAAGCAGATCAATAAAGTATTTAGTGGTTGAACATCCAGACTGTAGGACCCTACTGTCCTAGATGTAATGCAGAGGAGATGGCTCCATTTGTTTTGGAGCCATCGCTCTGAGAGGATGAAACGAGTTTGCATATGTGCGCACGCACGCGAGCGATGGTCATGCCTGATGTGATAATCTGGCCCCCCGGGCCGACACGTCGACGTGAGGCCGAGCAGCCACAGTCATGTGGCTGGTGATCACACTTATCTCCTCTGCGCCGCTGTGCAGTCTTTCTGCATCACGGAGGGGAGGTTCATGTGTTCTTGTTGTTGTTGTTGTTGTGGCCAAGAAGCTGCCACATTTCCACCCAGCGGTGCAGTTGGCTTCACTTCACTACGCATGGGCCAGTGCGTGCACACGCGTTAAAATTCCCCTTCAACGTGTGACCTCCTTGGGCCTTGCAGGCCGTGCTCAATCCTGCCACCATGTGGCCGATTTTTGGTGTAAAACTGCACCAAATGTGCTGTCTTTGATAGCAGAGTTGCATCATCACCCCTCTGTGCCTCTTGTGCAAAAAACATAACAGACGTATAAATATGTGGTAGAACTTAGAAGTCTTTGGGAGTGAGTGGTCGTGCTGAAAAAAAAGTTAAAATACGTCTTTTTTAGCAGATAAGTTCATAAATGGTGGCGTTTTGTGGTTGGTCTATTATTAGTCCTAACGTACACTGAAGTAAACGCGCCATTTTTGTTAACGTAAACATATTCAAGCATAAAAATGTAAAAACTACAATACAAAGATAATGCATTCAAAGACAATATGTAGGATTGTACACTGGCCACTAGGTGTCAGTCATGTTACTGAAATGGCCAGTGAAACACAAGCACCAGAATTGAATTGTATCGCAATTGCAGCATAGGCCCAATAATCCCGTTTGCTGCCGTTACCCAGGCAAGCTGAAACTCAACTCTGACCTCCGTGTTCCAGGAGTCTTCTTTAAGTCTTGAATGGCGTATTTACTCTTATGTCTATGGTATTGGGTAATTAATATTTTGGGTAATAAAATATTTACTCTTGTTATGTCTCCGGTATTGGGTAGTTAATATTGAGTAATTAATATTTTGGGTAATAAAATATTGGCTCTTGTCATGTCTACGGTATTGGGTAATTACTATTTTGGATAATTAATATTTTGGGTAATAAAATATTGGCTATTGTTATGTCTACGGTATTGGGTAATTAATATTTTGGGTAATAAAATATTGGCTCTTGTTATGCCTACAGTATTGGGTACTTAATATTTTGGGTGATAAAATATTTACTCTTGTTATATCTACGGTTTTGGATAATTAATATTTTGGATAATTAATATTTTGGTTAATAAAATATTGGCACTTGTTATGTCTACAGTATTGGGTAATTAATATTGGGTAATAAAATATTTTGGGTAATAAAATATTTACTCTTGTTATGTCTCCGGTATTGGGTAATTAATATTGAGTCATTAATATTTTGGGTAGTAAAATATTTACTCTTATGTCTACGGTTTTGGGAAATTAATATTTTGGGTAATAAAATATTGGCTCTTGTTATGTCTACGGCATTGGGTAATTAATATTTTGGGTAATAAAATATTTACTCTTATGTCTCTGGTATTGGGTAATTAATATTGGGTAATTAATATTTTGGGTAATAAAATATTGGCTTTTGTTATGCCTAAGGTATTGGGTAATTAATATTTTGGGTAATAAAATATTTACTCTTGTTATATCTACGGTATTGGGTAATTAATATTTTGGATAATTAATATTTTGGTTAATAAGATATTGGCTCTTGTTATGTCTACGGTATTGTGTAATTAATATTGGGTAATAAAATATTTACTCTTGTTATGTCTCCGGTATTGGGTAATTAATATTGGGTAATTAATATTTTGGGTAATAAAACATTGGCTCGTTATGCCTATGGCATTGTGTAATTAATATTGGGTAATAAAATATTTTGGGTAATAAAATATTTACTCGTTATGTCTCCGGTATTGGGTAATTAATATTGGGTAATTAATATTTTGGGTCCCAACTCACTTCCTGTTGGTATGTAGGAATCAGTTATTTCCATAGCCAATAGTTCACGCCTTCATTGCGTTTTGTCATCCATTTTGTCGGACACCAGTGTTCCAAAGTTTCTAACCGAAATGACGGGGCGGGTGGTTTGGCCCCCCATGCAAGGCCATGGGGGTTACCTTGTTGGCGTACATCCACAGCTTTCCCTTTTCCAGGTCCAGTTGGGAGCTCCCCGATCTCCGCGATGGAAAGATCCAGGCCATCAGCGACTCAGATGGCGTCAATTACCCCTGGTACGGAAACACCACCGAGACCTGCACCATCGTCGGGCCCACCAAGAAGGACAGCAAGTTCAGCGTTAGCATGAATGACAATTTCTACCCTAGCGTCACCTGGGGCGTGCCGGTCAGCGACAGCAACGTACCTCAGCTCAGCAGCATCCACCGAAACCAGAGCTTCACCACCTGGTTGGTGGCCATCAACCAGGCCACCTCCGAGGCCGTCGTCCTGCAGACCATCCGCTGGAGGATGCAGCTTCACATACAAGTGGATCCGGAGCAGCCTCTGGGTCTAAGGGCAGTTCTAAACCAGCCCGTCTCCCAAGAACAGCCCCAGATCTTAGGCAAGAACGAGCCCATCCCATCCAACGCCATGGTCAAGCCCAACGCCAACGATGCACAGCTGCTTATGTGGCGACCCAAGGTGGGCGACCCCGTGGTGGTCATCCCACCCAAACACTGACCACGCAGACCAGAGACACCAGCTCTGATGAACTTTAGGGGCGGGGTTAAAAACTGGACTGAACAAAAAAAAAAAAAACAACCATTCTACCTTGAAACTGGGTCGGGTCTCACTGTGTGAAATGAAGTCACCGACTTCATTTCGGGTTTGTGTGGGATTTGAGTATTTAAGTCACCATGACCGAGCTTTGACTTTGTGTCTAAACGTGTTACTTTTTATTTAGAGCTGCGAGTGTGTCCATGTTGCGTGTTGGCGTGCTCCTTTTTGGAAGTTCATGCGGGACGTCCAATCCATGCTGCCTTACGTTTACATCGCTCTCCACGCCGTACCTTTTAGCCTTAAAAAAAGTGCAATGCAGTATTTTCCTTCGTCCCGTGTCCTCCTTCCACTTTTGGGGCTGTGTGTGTGGCTTTTGGGACTGAACCGGGAAGTTCCGGATCTAGAACCCCTCAACTAAGTTCTCAACTGGAAAAGGGAAGAAGCTTTTCACAACTTTAGTGTTCCACATACCCTACAGTCTGTGGGGGAAACACTGCTTGTGGTCAGGTTTGGGGGAAATGCTGTGGGAGAAATTTCAATCCAATTTATGGGGTCAAAATCTGTCATGTAATCTCAAAGACTCAAACCAGGCAATTGGACTCTACTTGTTTGTTGAAGACCTTTCCTCCAAAAAGGCTTCTTCAACCTACAACTGAAGAAGCCTGGGACGTCCTCGGCCCCAGGACTTGTTCTGGCCTCGGACCCAGAACGGTGGCCGTCCTCGGACCCAGGACGGTGGCCGTCCTCTGACCCAGGACGGTGGCCGTCCAGGATGGGGGACGTCCTCGGCCCCAGGACTTGTTCCGGACATGGCCCCAGGACGGGGGACGTCCTCGGCCCCAGGACGGGGGACGTCCTCGGCCCCAGGACGGGGGACGTCCTCGGCCCCAGACTCAGGACGGGGGACGTCCTCTGCCCCAGGACTTGTTTCGGCCACGGCCCCAGGACGGGGGACGTCCTCGGCCCCAGGAGGGGGGACGTCCTCGGTCCCAGGACTTGTTCCGGCCACGGCCCCAGGACGGGGGACGTCCTGGGCTCCAGGACTTGTTCCGGCCTCAAACCCAGAACTGTCCTCAGATCCAGGACTTGTTCTGGCCACGGCCCCAGGAGGGGGAACGTCCTCGGCCCCAGGACTTGTTCCGGCCTCAGACCCAGGATGGGGGTCGTCCTCGGACCCAGGACTTGTTCCGGCCACGGCCCCAGGACGGGGGACGTCCTGGGCTCCAGGACTTGTTCCGGCCTCAAACCCAGAACTGTCCTCAGATCCAGGACTTGTTCTGGCCACGGCCCCAGGATGGGGGACGTCCTCGGCCCCAGGACTTGTCCCGGCCTCAGACCCAGGACGGGGGACGCCCTCGGCCCCAGGACTTGCTCCGTCTATTCAGATGAGATCTGTTCCACCCAGTCATTGAGCCTGAAATGATAAAGCCTGCTGAACGTTCTAAGACAACCCGTACAGTCCAGCTGGATGGAGTGGATGCCCTGAGAATACTAAAGCAGCATTTTGGATGAAAGGTAAAACATCTTCACCAAACAAGAAGTGTCCAGTTGCCTTGATTCAACCTTTGCGGTTTTTGCCAAATGTCAGCCGTTTGTGTGCAGTGGTTCAGGAGTACTCCGGAAGAGTACCAGTAGCTTACACAATCAATACTCCAAGTTGGACGAAGAAGAACCATGAACGATGAAGAATTAAGATTGAGGGGGACCTAAAGGGTCTAGTCCAACACCTGATTTGGGACTCAAGATAAGGACATCAGGGCTTGTCGGCAAATGGACAACCAGACTTGGGGTTGTATGAATAATAGTACCTCCCCCCGCCCCCCTTGGAAATAGTCAGACTTGAACTGAAGACTTGTGAACAGTAGAAACTCTTGTTTTCGCTCCAAAAACCCAAATTAACCAAAAATCCATTCTGATCTAGTTTTTATATTCTTCCATATTCTTCCATATATGCATCCATTTTTAAAGGAGGCCTATGCAAACTGTGCTGCCGGGGATGCTGTTAAGCTTGCCAAGCTCCTAAATGGGAACATTTCCGCTTTATTCCGCCCATAATAACCAGAGCCAGGAGGTGAACACCATTATTAGCATCATTGCATGAAAAGCTCACGGATGGGCTGTGATAGAACTCCGGCCTGAGTCATGGGCCATCGGGATAAGGAGGTTGAGAAAAGAAGGGCTCGCGGGGTGGGGGTGGGGGGGCTCCTGATGTAATCAGATCACTTGAACCCCCCTCCACACCCCTAAGGACTCACTGTGCCAAGCCATGCTTATACGTGAAAGGGCTAGCCACAAGGTTGCAAAGGTTAGCCAGGGTTGTGAGGGATCCCGAGGCAGCCATTTTTCTGTGGAAACTGACACGGGATGAGGTGGACGCACTAATGGTGGAGGGTGAGCGACACTGGGACACTGGGGTTCTGAGGGTCAGCCTGGGGTCGCCAGTCATGCTAATGTATGATGGGAGCTTAAGATATACGCCTGAAAACTAAAGGGAAGTGAATTATACACCCTGGACAGGTGGCCAGCCAATCACAGGGCACATATAGACAAACAACCATTCACACTCACATTCATACCTATGGAAAATTTGGAGTGTCCGATGAAGCTAACATGTTTTTGGAATGGGGGAGAACAGCAGAGATTCCAAACCAGGTCTTCCCGATCTGCCCATGTGGCCAACATGCAGACCACCCAACCAGACTCCATGTAATGTAATTACACCTTAACATGTGTGCGTGTGAGTTAATACCCCGTTGAAGGGATTTAGGCCGGGATGAGGGGCTTGACTGATGTGCTTCTGCTCTTGTTGAGTCATCGTGCTTCCTCAGCCACACACACACACACACACAAGTGGAAAGGTTATGTCCTTGCCATAAAGCAGGGACACACAAACACACATGGGCGCCCTAAGGGGCTGCTGTGGTATCTGATGGTGTTGTCACCCTGCCAGGCACCGCCCCCTTTATCAAGTCCGGAGCACGCGTGGGCTATCTGGACGGCCAAATAGCAGCCGAGAAACAAAACCCAGACGCCAGCTAAGGCCACCACAGATGCTAAATGAGCCCAGGAAAAGCAATACACTTGTTGCCAAAGTCATCACAGCCAAAACGTGAAGTGTTTTGTGATTTTGGAGCATTCGACATATACACGCCTAATAAAAGTGTTGATGATTAAAGTTGAAACTGAAGCTATATGACCAAGTATCCCTGGTTCAGGTCTTCAAGCTTCCTCAGTTTGTCCACACAGTGACCCTCATCTCCTCAAGTCCAAAGTATGGTAGTAGTAAGCCTTACCAACCCCCCATCCCCCGGTCTCGATTTGCATGAGCGGGTTGAAAAATGTGTTTTTCTTTATTTTCCTCAAGCTGCTTTCCTGTTCCTCATCTTATATAAGGGCATTTCCTGTTTGTTTTCTTTATTTGGAAACTTTTGCTTTGACTTTTTAAAGCCATACTTGACAAGTATTTGGTGATGATTTATGCAAAACTGTGAAAATGCACAATTGTCCTCCGGAGGGCGACTCCGTGGATACATCTTTTCATGAATCCATAAACAGGACACAAATAAATGTATATGTCTGCAGTCCAAATGGGGGCGTCCTGACTTCAGTCTTAAGAGCGCAACTGAAAACGTGCACGCACCCGTAATGCTGAAGCCCACTTCTTTTGTGTTGGGATGACAAGATGTCGCCGCTCTATTTATATCTGCCTTTTGTGCAGGGAAAAGGGATGAAAGAAAGGGAGAACAAGTAGAGCGAAAGAATGATGGGGCAAATGGAACACTGTTTCATAGTAAACATACCGTTAGCATAATATGTCAATCAAACTCATCATTACTGGGACTTTATTTGACTTGTGGGAAAGCATCTTCCAGTTTTGCAGAGATTTTTGATTGATGGTGGCCAATATGGCCGTACACCATTGAGCTAGCGGGTGTCAATGCAACTTTAATTTACGGCGGGACTTAAACACCTGGGTCAAAGCGAGGGGAGAAATACGCATGGAATGACTTAATCATGGCATCATGGTAGATTTCAAAATGGTCCAGTGAAAAGGTGGCACCCAGTCCCAGTCATCCAAAGGTTGAATGGTAGGTGGGTGGTAATATTCTTTCCATGGCCGCCATTCCTGCTCAGATACGATAATGGTCGGCTCTGATTGAGTCACTTTAGTTGTTAGCAAACGGTTTGCATAGTTTGTGTCTAGCAGCCTGGACTCCCGATGCTATCCTGGTGGCATTCCAACGTCCATTAGCAGGGATCGGGCTCGGCCTTCGCAGCGCACCTGTCACTGATATTGATGCTAAATAATGGCGGCTCCACCAGACGCTACTATTAATACCACAAAGGTGCCAATGTCACCGGAGCGCTCATCATACCATTTGCCCCCCCCCTCCAAGCACGAGCCCGCCATTTTCGCGACTAGGATTAGGACCTTCTTGCGTCATATTACGTGTTCTTCAAGGCTTGCTGTAACAATGCTTTTCACGGCGGTCCAACCTTGTCTGGTTTTAAACTCCCACCAGATCTTATGACATCCTGAGTATAAAACACTGTAAGAGTTGCTGGCACCAGCATGGTTCAGGCATTAATAAAGGAATTGGAATACAGTATGGTATATATACAGTAGCATCCCCACTGCTGTAGACTGCAGTGGAACAACACATCTCATAGCTAGGGAAGATATTATGCAAGACTAGATGCTTCGTGCATCCCAAGTTTAAAGACATCAACATGACACCGTTCAACAACAACCAAGTCTGGCCTTCAGAGTTCCAATTCCAGCCTTCTGACCAAAATTAGCCCCCCAAAGACGCCATTGAAAAGCCAGCATTTCAAGAAAGGCTGCAAACATTAAACAGCATCAAATCACCTGTGAAGAAATAGACAAACGCCAATGATGACGTTTCGATAAGAAATACTGCATCATTATGACCTATCATATTTTTATCTCTGATCTGCTTGGAAAACGCTCATCAAAAATCCAGAGACAGTAATAGTCATGTGGCGGACAAGGATAGCCAATCAGGAAGCCAGCTGACTGAAGACGAAAAATAGCAATCAGCAAGAACGCAAAGCTCAAACGATTGAGATTTGGCCAACATTCTGGGGCACCTCTCGCAGGTCACTCGTGATACGACATCAGGACATGTTCGATGCCGCAAAAGATGGCCAGTTGTCAGTGGAGACGGTTTGTAGCACGCGGCTTGTTGATTTAGCAGGAGTTCTTATGTTGACTAAAGGAGTAGGCTTTAGCTCCCAATTGGTGTCAGCGTAGTAAAAACAAAGAATGCACACCTGAGTGAGAAATGTAGAAAAAAACAAGGTGTTCCCAAGCAGAAACCTGTGAGAAAAAGCCATCGGTCATCTGCACGTCTAAAGGAAAATAATCTTATGGGCCCTTCAGTGTTTAAAATATTGCTTTTTATGTTTTACACCAGGTATAAGGGCAGAAATATGTTTGTCTTCTTCTGGGAATATTGCATTCATCCAGAGGATTTTAAAGTAAAGGGGGTTAATTAAAAGCTAGGTATGAATATTTTCCATAAGGTGTAGATTAGGAATCCTAGTTGAACATTTTAATGACATAAAGCAGAGATTTATTCTCAGGCACTCATTGATGTGCCAAATCGTTAGCATTCGCGTTTTGTGACAGCGCTAGCAGCGTGTGCAGATTAAAAGCGGGTCACATTAAATGAATATTGAAAGCTCATTTTGAAGTATCAGGTAAGGCGGAGCGGCCATAATCCCTGACGAAGCTCGGAGGAGGTGGCAAGGTAATTAGCTGAAACTTCCACATAGAACTACACTACACTAGCATACCCGATGAGTTTTATCGGACATTCAAGATGAAGAACAAGACCTGACGGACAGCCGTGATCACGAAGAAAAGCAGAGTTAAGGCTAGCAAGGAACTGCAGATTCAAGCTTTGATGACGTCACAGACTTCCATGCTAACAGAGATGCTGTGTGGCAAAAATACGCTATGAACACCCATACGGTACGCTAACCAGGAAATGTACGCCAGGTTCCATTGTACAGATTTGTACAGGATTTCTTCCTGTAGGCCAACAACTCTACAGAGGTTAGCGGACGTCACGTGCCACTTAGCAGGCCCTGCCTCTTTAAGGCACAAGGCGTGTCCCAGATATCATAGCATAGAAAACGGCATATGATACTGCATAGGACATTTTTGGATTTTTATGATTGGAAATGCTCCATTTTGGTTTCGTATTTCTGCACCTTTGGACTCATGACGATGGAACGAAATGCCCTGATGTCTACGTGTTTACCTTTTTAAACACGTTTTTCAAGAGTCTATGCCTGGGGGGGTCACCAACGGTTTTTCTTGAGAGCTACTTCTCCAAAACAAAGAATAAAAGAACGAACGCTGGCTGCTTTAGATTTCTGAATGATTTCTTTCTTGTGTCGACAATTAATTAAGGGAACATCTGAACAAGAAGCGGGCTTGCGAGCACCTCATGTGGTCGTAAGGGGGCGGGTACCACGTTGGTGACTCCTTCTCTACTTTTATTGTCATTTTGTTTCTGCATTCACCTGCCAGCGAAGCCGCAGAGAAAGCCACGAGCTGGCTTTGGATTAAGATGGCTGATCCGTAGACTACAACGTGGATCAACATCGGGACTCGATCAGGTTGGGTCGCCTGGGCAAGGCTGTATGATCACTGAGAACGTGGCCCAGTGATCCATGAGAGTTTGTTGCTTGCCAATGCAGTAAACTCAACTGAAACTCATTTGCAACCATCTGAAGTTCCAGAATGGTTTCAGCGGCGTTGCAGTGAGTAGATGAAGCTACTGACTTCGAATGAACGTTGATGTTTGCAGAAAAAACACCAGGACCACGGATACCGTGCATGGGCGGGTTTATCTCCTGGTTTGGGAGCACGCAATGAAAGAATGAAGAGGCGCTAATCATCACTAGCCGGCGAAGGGCTATGGGGGTGGGGGGGGGAGCTTTTAGGCTGGTGTGGACAGAGCTATTTTTATCTGGACTCCATAATGACAGCTGTCATCCTCACAAGAGTCTGGGAGACGTGCAACCTGCATTTTCCATCACAACAAACTTGAGGATTAAGAAGATTACTTTGGTTCCGTTTGAGGTATTATGCAAATACATTTTTTAAAAGTGTCATACATGCAGAGTGGGCGCAGATAATCTCCTAAAATCATCCACACAGAGAGAAGCTATCACAGACTGCAGTTCCCCGAGGAAGAACATACATCCAATGATGGCATCTCCATCAGTGATTCACGCCCAATCGCTTTATTTGATATTCCTTTGGCTCCAGTCTATTTGTGTCGGGTTTAAACTGTCGGGGAATTTCAACATTTTGGGCAGGTGGTGCATTCAGGTCACATAATGACCCCGACATTCCAGAGCTGAGACCTCCGCTATGCATCTTGGGTGGGGCGCTAAAGATGGTGCGGATGCAAGATGGGCAGGCAGCGACAGACAAGCGGCGTGACTCATTTTGGAGATCGTAAAAAAAAAAACAATCAGGACTCTGACAGCCAATTAAAAGATAACGTCAAATTGATTTTTTTTAGCATGTCAAGCAATCAACATATTTATTTCCATGTAAAAATATATAACAGTTGTTACAGAAAGTGAAAATATATATGTTCCATAACATTCCTCAAACACCAAATATTTGGCCGATAATCTGAAGTATGTATTTTTTCTGGAAATGTTTTGTAATTGCCAAAATTCTACTGAAACAAGTCATTAAAATGGCCATATTGGGACTTGTCCTCCCCTACAAGGCATATTCACTGAGCTGTTATGAAGACGATGGTTCTTACCTTCCAAGATGCTTTAACCAGGTCAGACTTTAACCAGGTCACACAAACACTTCCTGAAATCTGATGGGCGTGGCCAATGTCCAAAATATTTCAAAATAAACTCAGTCTAATAATCAATTCATTGGTTATTAAACAGGTTCTCTCAACTCATGTTGGAATTTTTCATCAATCATATGCCCCATTTGGACTTTTTCTGGGTGTGCCTTTTCATGATTTCTACTTTCACCTCCAAGCATCCTCAAAGGAGCTTGAGAACAGAAAGCCAACTAGCATGTTGCGCTAGCTTCTCCAACCGGCAAATGTTTGGGAACTTGTTCTGGAAGAAATGACAGAAGAAGAAAGGAAGTTATTGAACGGGAAGAGTGAGCAGGCCTGAGCGAATGCAGTGGAATGTCATGGCGCCTTCGTCTCCATGATGCATGCCGACCGTCTGAATTGACATTTCTAGATAAACACTTGAAATGACATGTTAAAAATATTGACGTGCATAGACATGGATTCTTTTTCTGTATTTCTGGAAAAATGGCTCCAAAGCTAGGCAGACCTGTGTTGTGATATACAGCATATTTAAAATGACAAAGTTTAACAAAAGGAGCAGCACTTTAAGACAGAAGCGTTTGAACCGGTACAGGTCTGAAACTCTTCGGTCTTACAATATGGTGATGGGGGCTTACAGAAGAACTACAAGCTAAAAACAGCCTGAGAGCAAGAGAGAGAGATAGAGAGAATTATTATCATTTGTGTCAGTTGTGCTCACTTCAGAGTGCATTCCAGTGGAACACAGCCTGGGGAAGATGGCGACCACGTGACAGAAAACATAAAGAGGCAAAAGAGATAAAGGGAGATGACGGGTGTAAAATCCTGTGGCCCACACGGCTTTTAAATATAATCATTTGATTAAAAGCCCCATATTACAGTATTTGTCAACAATTTAGACTACTGTACATACACTGCAACGCTATCTTAGCTTATTTTTTCAGGATGTGTATTTTTATATTTTTACAAAGCCGTCTTCTGAGAGGCGTGCGTGTCACATGCACCATCATCTCCATGAGGAAGCTGGTTTTCCCTTCATGATGTCATGCAAACCCAACTTAAAAAGTGACTGTGTACGCTCTCAAAGGGGGTGCTTTGCTTTTCCCCCCTCAGGTTTGCTGCACTGAAATTGATATGACTGTTATTTAATGACTTTAAACGTCCATTTTGCATAACAGGGGATGTTTAATGGGAAAGAATATAGACCAGGATAAGTAGAGGCTTATGAGAAATGATGCCAAGCAGGACAAGTGTACTTACTGGTTTGTGGCGCCAAAGGTGTTTCCAGAGAAGCCTACTAACACAAGGACATGGTAATATTAGACTTGAGACTGACACCAGGAAGGAAGATGGAAGGAGTGCCTGAAGTACCTCCTGCTTGTGGCTGCTGTCCAAAGCCTGAGAAGCCGCTAGGCTGACCTCCGAAGCCAGGACCCTGCTGGGCCAAGCTCCCAAATGATGGTGCGCTCTGGTTGGCTAGAGCGCCAAAAGATGGCGCCGAAGGAGGCGAGGCGAAACTAAGGTGTTGAGAAGAGGAAGAGGAAGGTCAAACGGAGTGATTCGGAGTGTAATATTGTACAGGAAATGTCGTCATCCCTTCCACTGCTTGGAGAAAAGGGGGCTGATGAGACATAATAAGTCTTCTAAGCCTGGATTAAAGCCGCCATTTACTCGGGATAATGATACAACTTGTATTTAGCGCCTTTTCACAAACAATACTAGCAAGGCAGAAGGTGTCAGATGGTGCAAGTGAGTGGTGTGGAGGAGGGGGATTGGGATTGGGATAGCCAGGGTTTAAAAGGTAATCCCTTCCGCAGGACCCGTTTCTCGGCCACTCAGCAGCCGACGCATTCGCCAATATGACAAACCCAGTGAGTGGGACAGGAAGTGAGACGATTTAATCTGCAGCCGGCGTGATCCCGCAGTGGGATTATCAGAGGGGAATAATCTAGTCCAGCACAAATTTAGCTGCTGGGATTGCATTGCATTTTTAAATTCTCTTGGTTTCCTGTTTGCCTCGGATCATTCTCGTGCAAAAGAGACGAGGAAAACTTGAGATGCGTAGATGTAGACAACCACATGTCAAGACATTTCCATGCTTGGAAATGCTTAATTTTGGAAAAAATACGCACAATTTGTATATTTTTGGACTAATAATAGGGAGTAAGGGGCGATGCTCGAACCGAGATGTAGCAGGAGACGACGCCATCTAAAATTTTTGAAATGACAATGCTTTAGGACACGGGTCTCAAACACGCGGCCCGTGGGCCAAATGTGGCCCGCAGTACACTAGTTTGAGGCCCCCGTCTTGATATGAAAGTTTAATGTTAGTGCGGCCCGCGCAAGTTTGATATGGATGCTGTATGGTATCATGTACCCAGAAAAAATTATTACGTTTGATTAATGTTCATGTTAAAGGTTAAATAACTGTTAATAGTTATCCTCCCTATCCGTGTGGAAGTGGTAAGTTTTTGGCTATTTAAGTTTAAAGGAAATAACTTGAAGGCTACCGTTTAGGTCACTAGCTCTCTAGTTTGCGAGTTAGCATGTGTCTCAAGACCCTGCAGTTGCGCAATATGTTGTAAATAAAGAGTATAAATGTGACTATAGTCGTGTTTTGTCATGTCTACAGGGCTCTAATAATGCTTTGTTCATTTTAATCTGAAAAAAATAATTTGTTTACCCACCAACTATATGTGTTTTTTTTTGTTTTTTTTTATTTGCCGTTTTATTATTATATTTATTTATTACTGATTGATTGATTTTCTTTATTCTTGATTTGTTTATTTATTTTATCTTATTTCGTGCAGAAAAAAACATTAAGATATTTGAGAACAGTGGAATGTTTTATCAGAGCTTTTCTTGTAGAAAATCGGAACCAAAGCACTGAAAAAGTTTGTATATTTTTCTGTTTTTAATAAATATGGAAAACCTGATGCGGCCCAGCCTTGCCCAGACCCTAGCTCCAGTGGCCCCCAGGTAAATTGAGTTTGAGACCCCTGCTTTAGGATGAACTCAAAGTTCAGAGTTCAGTTGCATCAATTCCAGCGTTGAGGAAAACAATGTAAGTGCTGTGGTGTCAGCGTAGTCCTTATTCCTCTTACCCAAATCCACCCATGTTGGAAGCCGCTGTTCCCTCTCCAAACACTTTCCCGGCTGAGGACCCCATGGCGTTGCTGAAGGAGGGACTGGCGCCAAATGATGTAGGGGCGCCAAATGATGGGGATGCACCGAAAGCCGGCGGGCTCCCAAACACCGGTGCACTGCCAAAACCACCTGAATTAGGACACAGATACAGTATGAAGCTGGTTCCATGATGCAGACCACAAAAGACGATCACATGGATCTAATAGTTGACCTGAGGCATATTGATGTGTAAGTGACACGCTGCATTACAGCATTCGGCTTGTGTTGTGTACGGCAACAACAAACTGGCAGCTTGGCAGCGAGTCGCGCCATGAAATGTGGGAGTCACGGGGGCTGGCTAACAGGGTGTGCTGAAATTACAGCCCGCCTACCAGCATGCCCCAATAAATAATTGATTGCTCTAATGTAACAAGATTACACTGCCTGCATGTACGAGAGTGATAGGGCATTGGCGTGTGGTTGGGGGTGTTATGATCTAATATCCTTCTGAATATAGACGGCCCTTAAGAGGGCTGATACCAACAATGGGCTTGACAGATAAAAGCATGAACAGATAGGACCTCCTTATATTTTAAATAACATTATTATACGGCTACTCAGGCTAAGTATGCTGGCTTGGAGCTATAAGGCAGAAAATCATTAAAACTGCTCAAGTGGAGGACTGACTGCAAAGAAGGCAGTAAATGTAGCTAATATGCGGCTAAATTGCATGAATGCTCCAACATAGCAATACTTGCTATCGCTACCGAGCGTAAACAAGAAATAACTTATTCTTTCGCATTTGATTATTCGCTGAATTGAATCAAATGCAACACTGAACATTGACTCCAAATGTGTAGCTTGTAGATATCCACATAAGTTGAACTCAGTTTAGCTCATTTCTATTGTATTTTAGATCTGCAACCTTTCCAGTTATTATTAAACAGCTTTTGAGTTGAACCTGGTTGAATCTGTGGATGACCAAGCCTCATCAGACAGGAAGTTAGCTTCCCAGTTTACCCCTCCTCTCTCCTCTCTCCATTGACTTGCTCTAATTTCAATTGTTCAATGAGTAATAAAGTCACACAGACTCAGTTGCTGTGAAAATATATTTTCTCCATAAAATAATGAATGATCACTACCAAGATGTGCACAGATCTTTGTCCCTCCTTTAATGCGTTTGGCAGCAAGTATAATACATACGCAAAATGATTTCATAATGTGTTATCCAACAGCACTCTGACAAGAACGTCAGAATCACCCTCTTCATGCTGGGCTGGGATGAGGAGATAAGGCCACTTGCTGATAAAAGTAGAGGAAATGTCAAGAGCTGGTGGCGAGTGAGATGGCGGGTGTATGGCTATGTATGGCTACGTATGGCTATGCACTTTATGTGCACACGAGCACTGAAATTTGGGCACTTTGCTACAGAAAACCTGCCCCAAAAGTGAGTTCACTGAATTGAATTCAGGCACGAATGTATATAAAAACACTAATTTAATAAAGCAAAAGTATATACAGTATGACGTATATGTATAGGATACAGTGCAGAAAGACTAGTTACCTTGTTTTGTTGGCGAGGAGAAGGAGCCAAAGCCCTGGGATGCAACACTGCCCCCACCTGAGCTGAAGGTCCCGCTGGGTTTCTGCTCTCCAAAGGAGGACTGAGCAAACCCGGTGGGTTTGGCTGCAGTACTACCAAAGAGAGTGTTGGCACCTGCAGGTCATTGATTGACAGGTCATTCGCTGTGCAGTGGAGCAGGCAGAAGGCTGTACAGATCTGATGGAAGACTTGGGCTCAACTCAGAATAAGGGACTGATCTTTGGCTTTTGTGATGCCAAAGCCATAGGGAACTAGTAAAGGCAAACAGGAAAACTATGACGATAACCATAGAGCAGGCAGTGGAACTTCCCGCAATAATCTGGATGTTCAGTAATGGATACTTTTGACTTGGTTTTTGTTTTACTTTTAACATAGTGGTAATGTTTCTTTATTCTTGTTCTACATGAATAACTACTCTTAAAGGATTGCCTATCTGACTGGAACAGATTCATACACATTAAAATAGAAATGAGAACATTCCCAACAAAGGAATGCAGGAATAGCCATATGCTGGCCGTCTTCCCCCCCCCCGATTCAGCCTACCTGTCTGTGCCGGCTGGCCGAAGCCTCCAGAGGAAGCAGTGGGACCGAATGGATTCTTGTTGGCAGATTCTTCACTCGGCTTGCCTCCCAGGCCGCTGAACAGTCCGCCACCGGGTGAGGCTGCATTTGTGGAAGTCGAACCAAATAGGCCGCTGCCAACCGACTGCTGAGGCTGAAAGAAGCGCTCACTGTGCAGTACATCCCAAAATGTATAGCCTTGTTGTGTCAATTAAGCAAGAACATATAATACCCGTCCAAATACGCTCCCGGCGTTGGACTGTTGGCCAAATCCAGATGAAGGTGAGGAGCCAAAAGCTGTGGGACAGAAAATGGGTTTGGAATTGATGGAATCCTTAAGAATTCATTCAAAAGTGATTGGACAAATGAAATTGAAATTGTCCCCCACCTGATTGCTGACCAAAGGTGAATCCTGTTGACGAGGATGTGGTGGTGTTGCTCCCAAACAGCGCCCCTTGTCCAAATCCGTAGCTTTGTCCGAATGCAGAGGTTGTGCTTTGTCCAAACAGCCCCGTTCCGGAGCTGCTGGACGTCTGGGCGTTTGCATTTGTGCCGAAGGAAAAGGAACTGGCATTGCTACTGGTGGATGCTCCGAAGAGACCACCTCCTGTGGTGGCGCTGTTAGAGCTTGCTCCGAATGCAGACTGTCCAAAAGAGAAGCCAGCTGATGTTCCCGTGTTACTGGCAGGCTGGCCGAAGCCGCCTGACTGCCCAAAAACAGACTTGCCAAAACCGCTTTCAGTTGATGCACTGAAAGCAGATGAACCAAAACCTGTGGGAGGTTGGGCTGAGGGGGCTGTCGAGGATGGAGGGACTGTGGCAGGTTGCCCAAACACAGTGCTCGCAGCAGGAGCAGCAGCAGGGGCAGGAGTCGCTGTGGTGGTGCCTGTTGTGATGTTAGCGACGGGAAAAGCAGGCGTGCCGGTCGCAGGGACAGCGGTGACAGCAGGATAGCTGCTTTCTGTAGCCGCAGGCTGAGTGAAGATGGAGCCGGGCCTCTCAGAGGTGGACGCCTGGAAGGCTGGTGGAGCTACTTGCAGGACGGGAACCACAGGAGCAGTGGGCGCAGAAGCGGGGGCCACAGGAGCAGTAGATGCGGCATCTGCGGTGGCTTCTGCAGTGCAGACTGGAGCCGGTGGCTCAGTTGCTGTGGGTGCAACAGGAACACTTGTGGCCAAAACGGGTGCTTTCACCGCGGATGCACTTTCTGAGCTGCTTGCCTCCAAAGGAGGCTTTGCAGGTTCTAAAGGTGCAATGCCCTCAACAGAAGGTTCAGGAGGAAGCTCTGAGACGGGTTCTGAAGCTTGTGCGGGTGGTTTAGGGTCTTCTGGTGGCTCCGTGGGGGCTGCAAGGAGACTGCCAAAAGACGTGTGCAATCCTGAGGCGGATGTGTTTGCCGTCGTCACACAGAAGGTCAGCTTGGGTGTCGTTTCGGGAGGTTTGAACAAACTCCCTTGCCCCTTAGACAAGTCAGTTCCAAGGGAATCGCCCGCAGACTTTCGATCTGCACCGAAGCTAAACTGTGCCGCTCCTTTGCCAATTCCTGTGCCACCAAAGGTAAAGGCAGTGTTACCAGAGGTGGGTTTGGTGGTGGCATCTACAGCTTCTTCTCCTTGGCCCACACGAAGCCCAGAGAAACTGCCCAAAGTTTCTCCTCCAGTTGTTTTAGGAGTTTGAGGGTCAATCCTGGCAGTGGCAAGGACAGGTACATGTGCTTCTGTTGTGGTGTTTGGAGGCTGTGTGGTCGATATGGTAGCAAGGACAGGGGGAGTGAACAACATCTTGCCATTCCCACCAAAGGAGAGCTCACTTGCATCTTTCACTGAAGAGACGTGAAGAAATCAGCATAAGATAAATACAACAACATACTGTGTATGAATATATGGACCTCTTTACCTTGTGGTAGCCCAGTTCCTGGTGTGACTGAAGCGAAACTAAAGTTTGAGGGGCTGCAAAATAACATCATTTTGTTTTGTTATGTATATAAACTGAAGAAAAAAATCACGTATTTTCATGGTGTGAAGAAATATAAACTTACGTTGAAGCGAAAGAGAAAGCTTTGCTCATATTCGATTCAGCTGAGCTAGCAGGAGCGCCAGAGGTGTCAGCTTTGGCAGACTGACCTAAAGGGCAGATGAAAAATCAATGTATTATTATAACATCAGGTCAAGACTTGCAGGTAAGAAAAAATAGGCCAGAAAATCTACGCATCAGGCTCACCGAATGTGAAGCCTGCTGATGGAGCGCTGGAGCTTTCAGCAGATGTTTTCTGCACACCTTGGGATGGATTCTGCAGACAACAATGACATTAGATATGATCAAGTGATATCATGAATACATTGGTATGGTCATTAAATGACATTTGTGGCGCCCCACCTAAGGGTTGTGCTCAAAACGTTTTGGAAGGCATGCTAGCATACATGTAACACATACATGCTGAAAATGTTATACTCGTTAGACAAGGTCAAGCGTCTGACTGACGTTTGCTTAATGGTGGTCATGTTTTTTTTACAGACATGTGCCCATAAAAGGTGTGTACTAAATTATGTGCTGATTCCGCTAAACACTTTAAGGTTACAAGTGGCTGTTTTGTAGAGTGCATCAATCCGTGTAAGACATTCCAGGTGAACACAATTCATGGGGCCACACTTGTGAGTGGAATTGAAAATAGCACAACCGTGTATTCTATTTGTCAAAAAACAGGCAACATAGTGTCTGTCTGCCCCCCCCCCCCCAGTTATAAGAGATGATTCTCACGCGTTTGGGCTGGGTGGCAAGAGAAGTGGGAACCTGCAGAGTCACAGATGCTGGGTCTGGTGTTGATGAGCTGTGAACGAGAACATAAACAGGCAGATGGGAGTCTTTTTGTGCAATTACAATTTGGGACAAAAATTGGAATAAACTGACTAAAATATATTGTCAGTGTGATGGATGGAGAGGGGGGTCTGAGTTCATGCTAAACCTGGTGACACAATGCACTTTGCTTATTTGCTACTATGACAACCTCAATTTGGTGCAACCACCAACGGGCGGAATGACTCGACAGAATATCAAGCAGAGAAAGGTGAGCACAGGCCTGAGGTGGAATGAATAAAAGGTCTGGGTTGCAAGATTTTGTATTCGCATTGTGCATAGTTAACAAGAAAAATGCATGGTCACAGACATCCCACAATGTATATTGTACACAAAGTATGGGATGCTATCAGTTACAAGTCCTGGCCAAGGTCAAGGCAGACTGTCTACTCACTATCAGGCATGCATCCAAATAGATACAAGGCATGATGCAGCACGATGAATATTACATAACAGGCTTCAAGTCCTGCAGGACACTCTGCCAACTGTATGTTTATGTATTGAGGAAAGCCAATGAGTTTGTTTGTGATGCTTAGATGACACATTTCCTTCTAGTCTGTAGAAGCCCACATACAATTAGTATGTGGGAGATTCAATGGAGATTTTATTCTCTCTTAGAAATGAGGATACCTGATAACCACAGGAGCCGACACAGGAGGCCCCTTTTCCTTTAGCTCCTGAACGTTGACCACCTGGGGCACGGTTTTCAAGGTGGACTCAGTCAAGGAAGTGCTGACGACAGCTGCAGCACCAAGAGAGCATACGCAGGAGGAGGAGTCAATGTGGAGTACGGCCAACAAACTGAACACGAACGCATTTCGACACCAAGATAAAGAGGCTGAAAGCTGGTTGTGAAGGGCACAGACTATTTTAGTGTGGAGGACTGTCTCCACCTGGTGACTATCACAGGTATTGCACCATCTCCAACAGCTTTTTACAGTGATTGATTACACTTTTTGTTCATTTTCAAACTCGACTGAAAGTATTTAAGTATTCAAGCGGGCGAAAGAGGAGCATGGGTTGTCTTACCAGTCTTCTGATTAGCCATCAGTCTGCGCAAGGCAGCCGTGGCGGCAGCTTGCTGGGCCGGGATGGTGACTGGTGCAGTCCTCTCCACCGGCGGGGCGCCATGTTTGACTGTCTTTGTGGCGAGGGCAGTGCTGTCAGCTCCACTGAGGTTGATCTTATTGGCTGGAACTGAAATGATTGGCTCAAAAATGAGTCCCCCAGAACAGATTTCACCGGTAAGTTCACTTACCAGGGCTGGGAATAGGGCTCAGGCCAAAGCCCATGCCCGGCACCGCCTGCATTTTGCTTAAAGGTGTGGACTGGATGGCTCCAAAGCCCGGCTGGATGGATGGGGTCCTCACCACGGTAGGGTGGCGAGGGAATGCTGGGGTGTCGGCGGTCATGGGGAGGCGCTCTGGCTGCAGTTCTTCCTCTTCCTCCACCTCCAAGTGAGGCAGGAGAGGCGGCTCCAATGACTGTGAGAGGGAGGAGGTGGAGCTCACGTCGTCCAGGTCCTCGTAGTACTTGGGCGACAGGAAGGCAGAGCGGGACAAGTTGGCTTGAAGAGAATAAAGAACATTTTAGTTGACCTGGTCTGATTCATCAATAAGATAAGTAAGTATTTTTAGCAGTACCTGGTGCCGTTGATCGAACAGGAGCCATGTGCCCCTTGGAGAGGAAATTGCGCAACTGTGATTGTTTGACTGGCGATATCTTGACTGGAAGATAAAATGCATCTTTTGTCAGTTATACAACATGCACAGTAACGGCTTAACCAGAAAATCTCATGTATTCGCTGGATGCCTGGGGTCTAACAAATGCAAACAGCAGCGTGGTTAAAAAAAACAACAAAAAATAAAGCATTAACAGCTGTGGCTGTAGGGCTGTAGGCAACCTCCTGACCTAGTTATCAACTCAACAAGATGGCAGTATTTTCATTCGTATAGGTGGTCAGCACCCAGCAGCTTCAGACGCCTCTGTATGCACTTGAAAATGTCCGTTGCGGTGCTAGCAAGCTAGTGTGTTACACTCGATATCCCGTTGTTGGTATGAGCAGTTTGAGACTTGCCAGTATGACAATGTGTTGTGCAATGTACTTGTCAACAAAAGACCTCATGGTCCAACTTTTGGTTTCAACTTTCTCATGCATTCCAAATCATTACTAGAGTTTTAAAAATGGCATTGTCATATACAGTCGTCCCTCACACCATCATGGTTCAAACATCGCTCGCTCACGCTATCACAGCTTTTCAAAAAGTAATTATAATCATAAACAATCACCGTTTCGTTGTTGACTACGGCCCATTATTAGCCCCCCAAAAATACATATTTTAGCAAATGTTAGGTATTCTTGACCTAAACTAAGCATTTAAGCATGAAAATGTTAAGTTTAAGGCAATTCAAGACAATGATTAGCTGTAGTCTACACTGGCCACTAGGTGTCACTAGTGACACGCATGATTTATTTCATCTACAGTCAACATCATCATCATCATCATCACTTCCTGTCCACATGGCTGAAAGACATTGAAACACACACAAGCATTCTTACGAGTCTTATTTTCTCTGATAACATCTCCTATATTGGGTAATATGTGTGAAAGGGTGACTATAGGGGTTTTAACGCCACTTGTTGGGTAGGTTGGCAACCCATCGATAATTACAGCGTTTACAGTATGCACATCTTGCTACCTGGAGATGGGCTTTTGGCCTTAGAAGGGGTCGCATCCAGTCTGGCCTTCAGCAGTGCCTCCCTTAAGCTGTCGAGTTCACTTTCCATACTGCCAAAAGACAAACAATGTGAAGGAGCCAACTCTTCCGTTTGTCGTCTTTACCAACACCTACCCTGCTGACGTTGCTGCAGCGGAGTTACGACATGCAGCGGGAGTGTCCGTCTTGTAGAGGTGCAAGGAGGTCAGCTCCCTGACCAGCTGATCCAGCCTGTTCTTCTGCTGATTGATGATGAAGAGGTTGTTGGCCAGTGTGTTGAACAAGCCTTCGCGCCCGGGCACCACCATGTGCCTATGAGCACAGATGACTTCAAATGGACCGAAACAGACAAAGCTTTCTCAACTAGGTTTGGCCATACTTCTTTTTCTTCTTTATCTCCAAGTGTTTCTCCCACTCTACATCCAGAACGCCGTTGACATCCTCCACGGCAAAAGTAACATACTGGTACAGCCTGCGAATCTCCTGTACAGGTAGAGGAAGTGAAAATAGTCACCATTGCACGGCGCTGTTTCATTGACTCAGTACGCCTCATGTGTGCTTACCTTGAGTTGCTCCTCACTGCGGGGGTCCAAGGGTCTTTTGTAGAGCAGTTGTCTGTAATTGCGCTCTGTGCTGAGGTCATTACGGGACTTGGCTTCCTCAACTCCAGAAAAGCCTTCCAGCACAGTCGTCTTCAGGGTTCCAATGTCGCCATGCAAAGACTGGAGAGATGGAGAAGCCATCAAGAGCGTCAAAGCACCAGAGGGTAAAGTGTCATATCCATATCGATATGGAATCAGGAAGGCGTTACCTCTGTTGTTTCCTTAATCTCCAAGTTGAAAATGTTAAGACTTTCTGACTCCTTCCTCAGGTCCTTCATCTCCTCGTTAGTTCCAACTTTAAAGTCTGCTGTTGAACTCCGCACTTTGAGATTGTCCAGTTCCTTTTGAAAGTGTGAAATCTGAAAAGGAGAAAAAAAGACACACTTACAATTTTAATAAAGTTTTTAAGACACCAACAGACGATCTTTGTGAAAACTTTGCAGACCACTTCAGAACTAAAATCAAGGACATCAGATCCTGCCTGTTACCCCAGAAAGTTTTTTCTGTTACCACACCTGGACTGTTGTCCTTGCCTGAGGAGAGACTGGAGAGTTTTGCCCTGGTTGATGCAAGGACACTTGGTCGAGTTTTCTCCCAAGTAAGCCCAACAACCTGCCTTTTAGATCCAATTCCCACATCACTTTTAAAATCACTTTATGGATTCTTTGAGGAGCAGTTTTTAAACATCTTGAATTGCTCTCTTCAGACGGGTGTCTTCCCCACCGCCTTCAAAACGGCGGTGGTGAAGCCCCTTCTGAAGAAGAGCAATTTAGATCCCAACAATCTTAATAATTACCGACCCGTATCCAACTTGCCGTTTTTAAGTAAAATTTTAGAAAAACTGGTTTTTTACCAACTTAATGACTTTTTAAACAGAAATAGCATTTTAGAGAAACATCAGTCTGGCTTTAGGAGGAACCACAGTACCGAGACAGCACTTGTAAAGATTTTAAACGACATCAGGTGGAATTTGGATAACAAGAACCTCACAGTCTTGGTTCTACTGGATCTAAGCTCTGCTTTTGATACAGTGGACCATCACATTTTATTAAATAGACTTAGATACCTGGTCGGCCTCTCTGGTACTGTTCTTAACTGGTTTTGTTCTTATCTCACAGGCCGATGTTTTTATGTAAGTATGGATACATGTTCCTCAGGAACCCATGAAATTGAATGTGGGGTTCCTCAAGGCTCAATCTTAGGTCCACTCCTTTTTAATCTGTACATGCTTCCCCTTGGGGACGTGATCAGGAGGCACGGCATCAGCTTCCATAGTTATGCTGATGATACACAGCTATACATCGCCGTGTCTCCTGATGACTCAGGGCCACTTGATGCCCTTTTTAACTGCATTGTAGACATTAAGTCATGGATGGCAGAGAATTTCCTGCAGCTCAACCAGGACAAAACTGAGGTTTTAGTCATAGGTCCTGAAGGCCAGAGAGAGAAACTTTTACCAAAATTACAGGATATTAAACTAGCCGACTCTGTCAAAAATTTGGGCGTGATTTTTGACTCTGAGCTAAATTTTATCCCACATATTAAAAATATAACAAAAATAGGTTTTTATCACCTTAAGAACATAGCCAGAGTCCGCCCGTTTCTCTCTCAGGCCAGCACGGAGGTGCTAATGCATGCTTTTATATCCTGTCGTTTAGATTACTGTAATGCCCTGCTCTCTGGTCTTCCCAAAAAAAGTATTTTAAATCTCCAATTATTACAGAACTCAGCCGCACGTGTGCTGACGAGGACCAGAGGGCGGGAGCACATTACACCGGTTTTAAAGTCGCTGCATTGGCTCCCCGTCCGCTTCAGGATCGATTTTAAGATTCTCTTACTGGTTTTTAAATGTCTTAACGGCTTTGCCCCTTCTTATTTATCTGATCTGCTTTTACCATATCAACCCCCGCGGTCCCTGCGGTCCTCCGGCACTGGCCTTTTAGCGAAACCAAAACCCAGAACAAAAACCCACGGTGAGGCAGCATTTAGCCACTATGGCCCCCACCTGTGGAACAGCCTGCCGGAGAGCCTCAGGACTGTGGAGACTGTTGATATTTTTAAAAGAAGATTAAAGACGCACCTTTTTAATCAGGCTTTTAACTAATATTGTTAAGCTTTTATTATGTTTTCATCCTTTTAGTCCTATTTTATGTTCTTATTCTTCACCTTTTAACTTCAGTGTTTTGTTTTTATCTTGTTAGTCCTATTTTATGCTCTTAATCTTCAGTTTTTAACTCCAGTGTTATGTTTTATCTTTTAGTCCTATTTTATGGTCTTAGTTTTTAGCTCCAGCTCCAGTGTTTCCTCAGGGGGGTCCTCCACACTGGGGGCTGTTTGGGTATGCTGAGGGGGTGCCATCCTTGGGTCCCTTCGACACGGCCGGCTGGGGGGTTCCTCCCTTTTAATGTGGGGGTCCGCCCGTCTAACGGAGTCGGAGGGCCCGGGTGCTGGTCCTCCGATGGCACGGCCTGCAGCTTCTCCCAGTGTGGACGGCCCCAAAGGTGGCGTTTCCTTGTTCCTCAGTACCATGCCATGTCTCCCTAATGTGGGTGATTGTGTGCTTGCGTGTGTGTGTGTGTGGGTCTAGTATGGAGGGTGGGAAGGAGGGGCTTTCTTTTTTCTTCATTGTTTTCCTTTTTAATTGTGGTAATTGTTTTAATTCTGGAAAGCACTTTGTGTCGCATCTCCTTGCAGGAAAAGTGCTCTACAAATAAAGTTGATTTGATTTGATTTGATTTGATTTACAGCAGAGTCCTCTTTGAGAAGTTCCCTGATCAAAGTCAGGTAAAGCTCACCTCTTCCAGGATACCCATCATAATAGGATCAGATTCTTTCTTTGGTTGAGGTTGCTTCTCCACAGCCTTCACTGCCACAGCCGCCTGTAACATAATAAAGTACCTCAATTTAAAGCCAAATTACAATTCAATACTGTGCAGCCGTTCTACGGTGCAACACAACTGCATAATGTAAACAAAAGCCACCACAAGGAGCACTATTCCACAGTTGCTAATAATACGTAATTGGACCTGGGGCGTTTGGAAGCGGCCCTGGGGAGTTGGAGCTGGAGCTGCTTTTTGGACTGCTGCAGTTGGTGTGCTGTTTTGAACTGGACGTACAGCAGCTGGAATGAAGTGTGACAATAACAAATTACAATCCAGGCAATGAGATGAGGAGCACATGAATGAACATGGGAATCGTGCTTACTTGACACTGCCGCTGTCTTGGCAGTGGCAGCAGCAGCAGCAGCGGCGGCCAGAGTAGGGGCGCTCTGGCTGCTGCCGCCACTGGCAACAGAACTTTTGGCCGGGGACGTCGTGAAGGAGAAAGACGGTGTGGATGCTGCGGCAGCTTCGACAGCTGAAAATCTTAGAGAGAAAGACAACAACTGATAACTGTCAAATCTAGAGCTCTAGTTCTAGACCAGTGGTTGTCAATTACTTTCTGTTTTCACACCCCCAATATGAATTACTATTATCTATTTATCTGTACTGTACAGACTGAACTGAAGCATATTCAAGAGTTTAATTGCATGTTAGTAGGATAATTCTGTAAAGTACTCCCCGCCTCTTACAGACCCCCTGACAGTTCACCGCACCACCCCACTATTTGACAAGCATTTGAGAAAGCCTTACCTGTCATTCAAATTCAGTTTGACTGTAGGTAAGGACGGCGTTGCGACGCTCTGTGGTGTCGGAGTCGCAACTTTATTCGAAGGAGTGCTGAAAGAAAACGCAGAAGGAGCAGAGGGGATGTCGGAGGGAGGCTTGGCGGCAAAAGAGAAGCCGGAAGCCCCGGAGCCGAAAGGTGCGGTTGAGCCAAGGGAGAAGGCAGGAGGGGCAGAGTTGTTATTGGTGGGTGGCACAGAGAAAGAGAAGCCTGAGGATGAGGGGGCGGCCGTGGGAATAACACTGAAGGAGGGAGCAGAAGAAGTCGCAGCCAGGTTTGAGAAGGCTGCCGGGGCAGAAGGGAGGGGGGCAGCGGTCTTGGGTGGCTGCGCTGCCAAAGCACCTAAAAAAACGTAAAAAGGCAAAGAGGTATTGACATATGGTGGGCGTCTTGTCATTAATACACTGCGTGTGTTCTTATTGCATTTTTACCACAAAACAACATCCTAAGCTTGCTAGGTCAGCTACTATGATGTCATCAGGGGTTGACTGTCACCAATGTGAACGCCAAAACACGCTTTTATAGTTTTACATGCAGAACCCAATTCTAAACATATAAATAAACAACCACAAAAGATGAACATAGAAGGTTACCTGTGTGACATCCCAAAGCTCAAAACCACAATAATGTCGGTACAGACCATAGCCACAGCAGGACTTAGGCTATCCAGAAAAACCCCAAGGAACCCTCTCAATGTTCAAGTCCATGTTGTGGCTTATGTACAGTGAAGAAAATAAGTATTTGAACACCCTGCTATTTTGCTATTTCTCCCACTTAGAAATCATGGAGGGGTCTGAAATTTTCATCGTAGGTGCATGTCCACTGTGAGAGAGATAAACTAAAAAGAAAAATCCAGAAATCACAATGCATGATTTTTTAACAATTTATTTGTGTGATACAGCTGCAAATAAGTATTTGAACACCTGTGTATCATCTAGAATTCTGACCCTGAAAGACCTGTTAGTCTGCCCATTAGAAGTCCACCTGCACTCCATGTATCATCCTGAATCAGATGCACCTGTTTGAGGTCGTTAGCTGCATAAAGACACCTGTCCACCCCATACAATCAGTAAGACTTTAACTTGTAACATGGCGAAGACCAAAGAGCTGTCCAAAGACACCAGAGACAAAATTGTACACCTCCACAAGGCTGGAAAGGGCTACGGAGCAATTACCAAGCAGCTTGGTGAAAAAAGGTCCACTGTTGGAGCTATCATTAGAAAATGGAAGAAGCTAAACATGACGGTCAATCTCAATCGGAGTGGAGCCCCATGCAAGATATCACCTCGTGGGGTCTCAATGATTCTAAGAAAGGTGAGGAATCAGCCCAGAACTACACGACAGGACTTGGTCAATGACCTGAAAAGAGCTGGGACCACCGTTTCCAAGGTTACTGTAGGTAATACACTAAGACGTCATGATGTGAAATCATGCATGGCACGAAAGGTTCCCCTGCTTAAACCAGCACATGTCAAGGCCCGTCTTAAGTTTGCATATGACCATTTGGATGATACAGAGGAGTCATGGGAGAAAGTTTTATGGTCAGATGAGACCAAAATAGAACTTTTTGGTCATAATTCCAATAAGCGTGTTTGGAGGAAGAAGAATGAAGAGTACAATCCGAAGAACACCATCCCTACTGTGAAGCATGGGGGTGGTAGCATCATGCTTTGGGGGTGTTTTTCTGCACATGGGACAGGACGAGTGCACTGCATTAAAGAGAGGATGACTGGGGCCGTGTATTGTGAGATTTTGGGGAACAACCTCCTTCCCTCTGTCAGAGCATTGAAGATGGGTCGTGGCTGGGTCTTCCAACACGACAACGACCCGAAGCACACAGCCAGGAAAACCAAGGAGTGGCTCCGTAAGAAGCATATCAAGGTTCTAGCATGGCCCAGCCAGTCTCCAGACCTGAACCCAATCGAAAATCTTTGGAGGGAGCTCAAACTCCGTGTTTCTCAGCGACAGCCCAGAAACCTGACTGATCTAGAGAAGATCTGTGTGGAGGAGTGGGCCAAGATCCCTCCTGCAGTGTGTGCAAACCTGGTGAAAAACTACAGGAAACGTTTGACCTCTGTAATAGCAAACAAAGGCTACTGTACCAAATATTAACATTCATTTTCTCAGGTGTTCAAATACTTATTTGCAGCTGTATCACACAAATAAATTGTTAAAAAATCATGCATTGTGATTTCTGGATTTTTCTTTTTAGTTTATCTCTCTCACAGTGGACATGCACCTACGATGAAAATTTCAGACCCCTCCATGATTTCTAAGTGGGAGAAATAGCAAAATAGCAGGGTGTTCAAATACTTATTTTCTTCACTGTATATGTGTGTATTATTCCTGTCTACCTTACTGTGTGACTATAGGGGTGCTATATCATGTCTAGAAGGCTCCAATATTTACAATGTTGTAAATGAAGAAGGAGTCCAACTTATGGAAATTCACTTAAACGAGGATTTACTGTAATTGGATGTACATTAGCTGTTTCAGTCAGATCAGACCTTCTGGAACGAATTAATGACGCCAACCACAGTTTTATTATCCCCAGTTATCAAGAACTACACTTGATTGGACTTCTTCGACTAACTGTGTTGGATGCTTCCTCACCTGGCTTGGGGAGTCTCTCTCCCTCCGCTGTGAGGGCGGTGCAGGCTGAAATCAACTGCTTGACCCCAGCGTTGTGATTAAGCAGTGCAAAAGGGCAGAGCAATCCCTCGGTGGACAGCATGAGCATGGCGGGAGCCGGCGGCAATGTCTTGTCATCACCTAGATAAGAGGTGAAAGATCATTTAAAAGACTGTGTAGTGGATCTTATAAGGTTGTGGCCAGTGAGTGTATATGTAGCGCATTCTGAAAGTACAGTATTAGTTCATGAAAAATAGCATCTCATCTGATTTATAGTTTCATCTCAAGTATGAAACTGTAGTCTGAAAGCTGAGTTGAGTTACAGGGCAAACATGGAGGAGCTCATCAGCATTCCGCAGCGGGAATGTCTGAGCTTTCTTGTTTGTTGTCATTCCCGTGCTTGTCTGAGCACCCCCCCCCTCTCTACTGTCTCGTCGCCAATTGGATTTTGATCGAGACGGCAATCATGCCAAGGGTGCCGCACAAATTGCGGGTTCTTTTCATGATGGGACTAGACGGCGTACGTGAATGTCTGGCGCGCATACACAAAAAAAAAGTGTGCTGAGAGAGAGAAGCTTATTATTATTCCCTGGGTGAGCTCCGTCGAGCACTGCAGTTAATGCTGCGAGCACAACGAGAAAACTGATAGACTTTTGCTCTCGCTTGTTATTGTGTGTTGTACGTGATGTGCTTTTGAGACACACACACACACACACACACTCGGTGGTCCCGACATTAAGCCCTGCTAGCGCCAGTTCCCATGACATCAAACAAATGATCAAACCTTTGGCATTTACAAAGTTACACATTTTTTTTGATTGACAGGCATCCAACAATATTGAGGAACCTCCAAAGTCAAACTGTATCAGGTGACTCCTGTGTTCACCACAGTTTACCTTAAAGCTTGCTGGTACGTGTGTAGAAAAGCTTTTAGAATGGAAACAGTTGGACCCTGGAATCTTCAGTATGACCGTATGGACCCAAATATAAGAAGATTCTCAATATAAGGCGACCACGTGTGTCACGGCCAAACAACTAAGCCGACTCTGAAATACCGCATGAATATAAGAGTAGTATGCAAGCAGAATAGCTGAAGTCGTGCTAATATGGCACAGAAATGTGCTTTATATGCGTTTAAGTGTTTATATATCAGCTTCTACTAAGAAAAACGGCTGTAACAGTAGTCTGCTAATGTTAGCATGCTATCAATGCCAACATGCTAACATTTGCATGCAACTTCTAGCATGGTAGAGCCAAGTGTCTGTGTATGTTAATGTGTACGAAAATGTTAAAACGACTATGCTAATGTTAGAATGCTAACACTTTGCATGATAGCACTGAGTGTTTATATAAGTTTGTACTTGTAAAAACTGCTAAAAGGCTACCATTCTAACGTGCCAACTGCTAGCATGCCTACACCTAGCCCAATAGCGCTATGTACGAGTACGAGGAATGCTGCTGTTGTGGCTGTACTTCAGCTAAAACTCAACTCTGAATCTGTGACATCACTTCCTGTCCACAAGTCCCGAAGGCGTTTATTGAATTACAAGAGCATGTGTCTAATGTCTAAAATTGCTTATTTTCTGCTTATATGTATTATACCAGGTAATGTAAGTGTAAAAGTTGACGATAGGGGTGTTATTTCACCCCTACAGGGCTCTAATAATCAAACAAATTGTAATTAGAAAATCATAAACAAGCTTTTATGCTAACTATAAAAATATTCTGTTTATTAAGATTGAATCCTACTTCACGGGAAATTCACTTATCACGGTCGGGTTTGAAAACAATGAACCGGGATAAACAAGGGTTTCCTGTATTTACCAATATTATAAAAACTGGCATATAGCAAAAATCAGAGAGTTGCGGCCCCCCTAAAGATTCCATCACTGGGCTCAGAGAAACCTCTTCAAGCCTCAGTGAGAAGAATTGCACACCAAAAACCAGCTAGCCAGTCAGGCGGTAAAGTACATTGTCTTACTTATGCGGATCTGCTGATGGCTCGTGTAGTCAATGGCTAATCCGAGGGGCAGCGTGTCCTCGCTTGTCTCAGATACGGGCAGCTCTGCCCTGCTAGCGTCCTCCAGCATCCAGAGCTCCCAGATCTAAAAGGGCAAAAAGTATACCGCATATCATTACACCAATGAATAGAATTACCAACAGAAACTTCATGAAGCACCTTTTCATCTTGACCGGCAATGACGCTGACTTCGATGGAAGCAGCCGACGCGGCCAAAACAAGGTTCCTGCACAAAGACAACAATGTGGAATAATAAATGTCTACATGCTTTCCATTTTGTTTGTTTGGATTGTTACCATTCCTCGATGTGGCTGAGAAAGTAGTGGTGCTGTCGCTCCGTGCAGCAGCCGTACACCGTATCACTAAAGTTCAGGTACTTTGTTTCCACCTTTTCATCCTTCTTCTGGAAAACAAATGTATTTTGTTCCTCTTAGGGAGAGCCATTGTGATTTTGTTTTTATTTAGCTGATGATCACAAGGGATGTGCCTTCAAACATCCGCCATTATATTCAAATACAAATCGGTAGTTGCGTACGGGGATGGTGATCAATACAAGCTCGGGCGGGGTCTCCGGGGAGCCATCGGCAGCGGCGTAAACCACAGCAAAGGAGAAGGTCCTCAACCAAAGCAGGTCAAGAACTGCAACAGCAAAGAGTGAACCCTTTCAAAATAAGACACATACAGCAATACAGATATATGTAGTGTACATAATAAGTAGGTAGGGAACAAGGAAGTAGGTAGCCTCGTAGGGCACTGCTTACCTTTTACTGGGTCATCAGAGGTGTAAAAGTGCGGACATGGGATCACCTTTTTCTCCTCGAGTGCCTTTTTCGATAAACCATAAAACCAGTCAGGTCAGTCCTAATAGATTGTAGTAGTATTTCTTATCAAGCTGCGTTATTTTCACTTACCGGCGTGTACTGGCTCACGGTGCCATTCATTTTCCCGACAGCAACCTGCTTTCCTTTGGGGCTCCAGCAAACTGCAAAATAGTATAATTGCAGCACAGGAGGGATCAGTGAGGGGGCCATTTCTTAAGAACCCCAGCAGAGGGCACTGTTCATTCCATGGACACTTAAGACATTAGCCACGTATACATGGACCCAAATATTCCAATTCCAAGTTGAGTTATTTGCTCAAACGGAAAGAATGTAACCTTTGTATACACCTCATTCTGAAAGTAAAGTGCCAATCCGAATGAATATATAATCGGATTTACAGGGGTGGAATATTCATTTCCCCAATCCGATTGAGGTATCTTGTACCCGCTCAATCGGAAAGTTGTCAGACTGCGTTCTTCTTCGTGGTGTTTTTCTTCTTCTGTTGTTTATTGACGGTTGGCAAGCGGCTTTCGTGTGCATTAGCGCCATCTGTGCAACAGAATCTAAACCCTTCTATACGCCATTCACAAGTCCAGTTTTATTAAAATAGAAAATAATTCTTCTTAATTATAAAATATTAGCAAGATTGAGCTTTATCTTTTCCTGTTCCCGGGTGCGTTCTTTCAGCGAATGCTGAGATATGACGTAACACGCAGCTCGAGACGTTCTTCGATTTTAAAAAAATGGAGGCAATCGGCACTGGACTGCTGCGGAAAGTTTGTTTTTGACTCAAACTAAATTTCAAGACTGGACAAACGAAAAACTGGCAATATGGAGTTATTCCAACAAGCGAAAGAAAAACTCGAGGAAGTCGATATCACGTGATGTTGGTGTTTACGCTTTACTGGGCATGCCCCATTGACTATTCTGGTTGATTATAGCACCGCATGTAGACACGCGATTGGAATATTCCTTTCCATGTATACCATTGCTTTTGGAAAGGTCATTCGGAAAAATTTCATTCGGAAAGAGAAAAACTCCTCATGTAAACGTGGCTAATGTTCTAATTAATACATTATTATTAATTATGTCATTAAAATGAATATGAAAGTTAGAAATAAGGTCAATCTTTTCAAGACAATACATACTGAGTTAAGACAATATTTTAACTGGATTAAGAAAATGTTTGTGTTCTTTGCCATTCAAAAAAAAAACATGAAATTAACGACTCACTGCACGTGACGCAGCTGGAAGCGGGTAATTGGGCCTGCACATTGACGCTGCTGGTGACGTCCAGGATGGACATACTGCCATCAGACAGACACGCCGCCAACATGCACGCCTGAGCAGGATTCCACTTCAAGTCCTGCACTAAGGTCTCCGGGGGCACGGGCGGCTGCCACACTGCAAAAGCTAACTTCTGTAGTCGTGCCTGTAAACGCCGGCCAACAACAACTGTTCATATTCTTACTAAAGTTCCAGCGCTTAAAGACGTTACCTTGTTGACAAAGGTGCGGACGTCATAGAAGGCCACGGACAAAGCGGCGTCCGTAGAGATGCCACACACCGACAACGTGAGCTCATCGCAACTGAGCGCCAAGTGGTGCAACGCCATCTCCACAGTCACCTCCGCCACGGCGGGAATTCCATCAACTAGGACGACACAGACAATCGTGAGACGGACACGTAAATAACCAAGTACGTGGGCAATTCCATACCGATTGTGTTGGAGTTGCCTTCGTGTTTATCAACGGCGAGGATATCCTGCGTGCGGTAAACTTTGAAGGTTCTTCCCATCCCTGCGAATGTTAAACCGAACTTGTTGGAGATGGTGAGCAAACTCGACCTTTCTCTTGGCATTTCTCCAGAAGACTCAAAGACTTTTGCTTTTTTCATTTGACGAAACTGAAAATCCTGGAAAAAAGAAGCAAATAGGGAAGATTTACCACATGGACCAGAAACGACAGGCCATCTTATATTTGGGTCACTGAGGGTTCCTCCTGTAAACAACACATTCATGTAACGTTCACAGCCCAGTGCTTCATAGACGAGTGCATAGAGGTGCTCCTTTAAAGTATGTTTTAGAACCTTTTTGTCAAATCCGAACTGGAAAAAGACACTATATTAAAACAGCCAAGTCATCATGTACTTAGTTTAAATGCATACGTTTTAGTGCACAGAAGACACAAGTTTGAAGCAAACGGCACAAAGTTAAGTTGTTTTACGAGTTATGATGGGGATTTGGAGGTAATGCTCATCAATGATTTAGTCTTCAAGCAACTGCCAAGCAGCTGAGTCATATAATTAATAAAATATGAAAAAGGGAATATGATTTGATACTGAAAACATGATCGCAATCAAAAAAATAACAAGTGGGTTGTCTTATATTCAGTCAATACGGTCATACCGTAAACACATACAACACATACAGTGCATAACTTAAAAATAATAATAATAAATATTATTCGATGAAACATAAGCTGCTAATTTGGCATCGAATGAGTGAATACTACTACTTTTCTTTTAATTAAAAACTACCAGACGATGTGAGAGTCGCAGAACTACGTGAAAAGATACAAGTCACTATGCTAGCACTATTAGCTAACTAGCCGGCTGCCACCGCAATTGCATTAATTCTATCTTACTGAGTCGAGTTCTATAAATATGACTCGGCTACACTTCTTTAACTAATTTTATTAACTAGCACTAAACCGAGTCAGTCAAGACCTTTATGTTCAAGAGAGTCCTGAACGGAGACAAACGTCAACAAACATTAGCTAACCAATGCTACACAGTCATAGCGGCATACATAAGATAACAGCACGTACCTTCATTTCCCTCTCGGGAGGAGAATCAGTATCGTCACTCATTTTGAAGCAAGTGAGTATTTTTTTTAATTCTATAATAACTTTTTCCTAAGCAGGAATCCAACTTTAGTGTCCGCCCGAAGTAAATATCACGGCGCCATGCAGCATCGGACAGCGCTGAGTAGCCTCAGCCTGGAGTAATGGGAGGTTCGCGGACGAACGGGATGTTTGAATCCCTTTGAAGTGTAAACGGGAACCGTTTTTGAAAAGGTGAGCAAGGTGAAAATTAGCACTCATGATATTTTTATCATTTAGTATTGCACATTTTAACTTATATTTGGTTGTGTTCTGTTTTGTTGATATTGTATTGTTTCACTTGTAAATAGTGAAAACAAATCCTTACTATATAAGATGTTTGGCCAAAATCTGTTCCATCAGCATATAAATAAAACCATATAGACAGTAAACATTTGGCGTGTTATACTTTTGCCTTGGACATATATTTCACACGCACTTTGGTAAGAAATCGATTCAAGCTGAATCCGAGGCGCTGTTTGGGAGCCGAAAAAGACGGCTATTTTTAGCGAACCGAGGCGAAATAACCGATTCTCTTTCCAGAACCTATATTCACAGCCTGACATATGAAAACACACGCGCGATTTCAGAGGAATCGACGTCATGGCTCACGCAGGACGATCAATCGATGGCAGAGACTTTTCACACCTTTTTTCTAGTTAGAATACGATTTCATTTGCTTTTCATTTTCTTACATTTTACAGCTACTTCAACGTTCTTCGGACTTTATTTCCAAAATATTGTGACCTTAGTGTCATAACATTCTCAAAAAATGACAAGTTTATTTTTGTCTCTCATAATATCACAACTTAAAAATATTTTGGTTCAGAATGTCAACTTTTGGTGTTATTTCTCTGCATCACAATATTTGTTTTTTTAAAGTTCCATTATAAAATGTCACAGGCTGATACAAACCAGCAAAGGGCCACACTTTGGATAGCTTGTTCGACTAAGCCATTAATGTACCCACTCATCTACCCATTCATGTACCCACTGATCTACCCACTGATCTACCCATTCATCTACAGAGAAGTGTTCAAACCCTTGAGTGTAAAAGCTGATTTTCAAGCCATTTTGAGAAGTAATGTCTTTTCCAATCACTCCCACTGATCTACCCATTAATCTACCCACTGATCTACCCATTAATCTACCCACTGATCTACCCATTCATCTACCCATGGATCTACCCATTAATCTACCCACTGATCTACCCATTCATCTACCCCTGATCAACCCATTAATCTACCCACTGATCTACCCATTCATTTACCCACTGATCTACCCATTCATTTACCCACTGATCTACAGAGAAGTGTGCAAACCCTTGAGTGTAAAAGCTGATTTTCAAGCCATTTTGAGTAGTCTTTTCAAATCACACCCACTGATCTACCCATTCATCTACCCACTGATCTACCGAGAAGTGTGCAAACCCTTGAGTGTAAAAAGCTGATTTTCAAGCCATTTTGACAAGTAATGTCTTTTCCAATCACGAAAGACATGGCCACAGGCGTCATTCACAAAAGGACAGGCTGGTGAAGTCAGGGTTTTTATTAGAAAGCAGAGTTTTCCGTATTGCATTGAAATCAATCAGGTATCTTTTTTATTACACAACTGAAAGTGGTGGTGAACACACCTCAATGGGAATGAATGTTTTTTCTTTTAATTGCAACATCGAAAATGGCAACTTGCATTTTCATCACACACACACAATATATATATATATATATATTGTATGTGTATAGATATATATTATCGATGCTCAAGTCAGAAGGCGCATAAACATTTGAATAGTTTTCACTTTAAAAGAAAGCAACACAGAGAATCGTCTCATCCAAGATGAGGGCCAACCTTGCAAATGAAGATGAAAAATGTAGCTCGGTAGTCTCGTCCTTTATGGATTCATTGTCCGTTTCGAGGTCATGGAGGACCGGCCTGGTCCACGCGGGGAGCTTTAAAGCAGAGCTTCCTTGCGTCAAAGAGTCCTGGTCCGAGTGAGTAGGACAGCTCTGCTCACAAAGCACCAAGGAAATCAGTCAAAAGATCAAGTCTTTAGCGTCATCCGTTTTGACTTTTTACCACCAAGAGGGGTCTTCGCTTCCTGGTGTTTTTTTTTTTTTTCCCATGGAGCAAAAGCGAAGTGGAGGATGACTTAGCAAAGAAGCGAGAGCACAGCAGTTCAACGTCACGTCTCTTCTCTCTCCAAAAGTGCATCCTGATTGTCAGCGCTCGGAACACATGGCTTTAAATAAAGGTGCCTCGGTTTTTTTTTTTGTAGTTTTTTTTTCGTTTTTGTGTGTCATTATCCTCTCTAAGTCATTCTAAAGTGCTGGTTCAAGGACAAATACATACACATTCAAACTTTTTAGTGCATTTTCTTTCTCCAAGCCTTCCTTACGCCTTCCAAATGCACAACAAGGGAGTTTATCGCATGTATTTCTGCTCTTCTTGCTGTCACACAAAAACATTCAATAAAAAGGCCAGAGTGTTGAAAAAAAAACAAACAAAAAAAAACCAATTACAAGCCAAGCCTGCTGCGTGACTTCACAGTCTGCGTTAGCTTACATGAATACATGGTGCATAAAAGGTCAAAGAGGTTTCATCAGGTTTGGTCTGCGTGGCATGCATTTTGTATGACGGTACAAGCGACTCTTTGCATATAGGAAAAAACACTTTTACACTACATGGAGGATGCATGGAAATGGCTGAGTGGAGCAAGCAAGGGTTTTTTTTTTTAAGGTCTCTTCGACCGCAAAAAGACAACTCATGGATGATTTGAAATCAAGTGAGACACAGCACAACTTTGACGGCTTTCAGTTTGTCATGACATTCTCAAAAGTTTGTCGGGTGATGCTGACAAAAGGGAAAGGATTTTGGATCTTAAAAAGGTTGTTTTGCACTTAAATACATGTATTCAGATGTCATACGCAAGGTCGCGACTGAGTAATAAGAGAAGAGCAGCAATGCTGCCAAATGGTGAATCCCCATTAATGAGAGCGGAAAAAGTTGTGCCAAATAGTGATCCAGTGGGGCTGCATAGGAGTGGCAATTCTTTTTGTAAGCTGCACTCTAGGACCATGCCATGTGGATTTCAACCCCTTTATTCATGAACTTTATTCATGTTCGCACTTGCTGCACGGCCGGAAGACCGTGCTGATGTGTACTTTGTCACGTTTGAGCGACTTTTGAAACCTTGATTTGGGGACGGTTATTCCTGTTTGCACTTGAAACATTTGTGAAGGAACTACAATCGTGGATATTATTAAAGAAGACAAACATAATTATGAATACACTTACATGTTTCACATTTGTACTACGATTCATTTTTTACCAGATTAATTTGACAATATTTAAAAAAAAATGGATTTCAACGATAAACCTGATTGGTTGGTTAATTTCCGGAATATTCCGAGTAATCCCACATTTAGGACATTTGCAACACTATTTGTGAGTCATTTGCAAATAATGTCATTAGTAAGCTACTTTAAATTTCTAATTTGTACTACAATTCATTTTTTATTTACCAGATTTATTTGACAATATTTTAAAAAATGGACTTCAATGATAAACCTGAATGGTTGGTTAATTTCCAGAATATTCCGAGTAATCCCACATTTGGGACATTTGCAACACTATTTGTGAGTCATTTCCAAATAATGTCATTACTAAGCTACTTTAAATTTCTAATTTGTACTACGATTAATTTTTTTTTTACCAGATTTGACAATATTTTTAAAAATGGACTTCAACGATAAACCTGATTGGTTGGTTAATTTCCGGAATATTCAGAGTAATCCCACATTTAGGACATTTGCAACACTATTTGTGAGTCATTTCCAAATAATGTCATTACTAAGCTACTTTAAATTTCTAATTTGTACTACGATTCATTTTTTTTACCAGATTTATTTGACAATATTTTTAACGATAAATCTGATTGGTTGGTTAATTTCCAGAATATTCAGAGCAATCCCACATTTGGGTCATTTGCAACACTATTTGTGATTCATTTCCAAATAATGTCATTACTAAGCTACTTTAACTTTCTAAGTACTTATGGCGTCAAGTGATCATCAAGTGATTTAGGCTAGCGATATCAGACTTTCGACATGTCAAACATGAGCTAATATCGGAGGCTAGCTTTAGTACAAAAAACAGACTGTATTCGATTCAGTCGTAGAATACAGTCGTGGTGCACATCATCTACAGTAAACACGCCTGCACAGTCACAGTCTAAGGCACGGCTTAAACACGCCTTCACCAGTGTAGCGTAGCCCGAAACGCATCGCTATACATTACTAACGCATTATTGGATACAACCATGCACTCCCGACTGGTGGTGGCGTTTCAGCACAGTGCTCCGATTTCCTACGCAAGGACATGAAGTGGAAAAGCGTCATCGGTGCATCGACATTTTGGCGTTAAGTTGTCGAAGTGTCCAAGTTAAGGCTCTCAGAAGAGGCCACTATTTGATAGAATACATGACAGCTCATTCCAGAATGCCGGCACATCAAATTCAGCTGCTTCAGATTGGGAGGGGGGCTGATGTAAACCCCCGATTGGAAGACCTCTTAGGAACGTTTTCCAATCAAATCAAATCAAATGCGACCCAAAACATCTTGCCCCCTTTGCCAAAGCAGCGCTAAGGTTTTACATTCATCCATTCTGTTCTATTCTAGGCCAACTAAAGAAGAACTAAAGTGTAAACAAGCCCTAGTGCAATTACAACCCTGTACACCTCGTGCAGGACCTTCTTAAAGCTTTGCATTCAAGAACTAAAATGAAGTTGAACCTCAGAAATGGTACGTCTTTAGATCCCAAAGGATGTCGGCCATTACTTCGTCTTGGCCTGCCAATCCTGCTCACTGCCGGAAAGGAACTTTTAACGCCGATCATGGTGAGGAAAAAAAAGTAAAATGGGTGAATATAAAGAAATAAAATAGTCCAAGATAGCACACAAGCGTGACAAATACAAAAGGTTGAAATCCATGGTCAACATTGCCCCCCCCCCCTAAACCGATTCTAAATCCAAATGTAGAAATAATCAGGGAAACAAATAGGACACTTTCAGTCTCAAATTCAGTCACTTCTTTCTCTTTTAGAGTGCAAATGCAATAAGCCAGCTATGCTGTGTAATATGCTTCTATTCAATAATTTACCCCCCCCAGGAACAATAACAAGTAACATGATGGAAGAAGGACCATGTTGATGTACACCACATCAAAAAAAGCCAAGGGATTCTCTAAAAATGCGACGCCGAGCGCCTGGTCCTGCTGCTTTGATGCAGCGCGTGTAGGCGTGGGGGGGGGGGGGGGGTTGACGGGGCGCTCTTGTGTTAAACACAGTCGTTTCTGGGTCACACCCAGATCAGCTCGAACGTGGAGCACGCCGAGGTAAGACCCCAGTAAGAAAAGTCCATAAAAAGAACCCCAAAGGTGGTTTTATGTCATAATGGCAGCTGGAGAGATGCATTGGTCTCCATCCTTTGCAGTCGTCGTCATGCATGCAAGGTAACACTTTAGGATTTGACCCCAAGACAAGATTATTGTACTTTAAAAGCATCGTTGCATTGCATGGATATTTGCTTTTTATGCATTGGCTAGCATCTACACTGTGTGTGTGTGTGTGTGTAGTTGGAAAGGGCGGTCCCAAGCAGACACAGGCATCACTTTGGCACAAAGACATAAAGGGGGCCATAGAAAAAATACACAGAAACGCACAACTCTCGACAACTGCAGCATATCCCACTGAGCACCCCCCCCCCCCCGATGATACCATCCCTATATGTATATTACAAAGGAGCATGACAGCAACCTCCCAGTGATGATACCATCTTTATATGTATATTACAAAGGAGCATGACAGCACTCCCCCTAGTGATGATACCACCCCATATGTATATTACAAAGGAGCATGACAGCACCCCCCTCAGCGATGATACAATCCCTATATGTATATTACAAAGGAGCATGAGAGCACCCCCACGATGATACCATCCCTATATGTATATTACAAAGGAGCATGAAAGAACCCCCCTCCGTGATGATATCAATATACATATAGGTATATTACAAAGGGACATGAGAGCACCCCCCCAGTGATGATACCATCAAAGGAGCATGAGAGCACCCCCCAGTGATGATGCCATCCCTGTATGTGTATTACAAAGGAGCATGAGAGCACCTCCCATGATGATATCATCACTATATGTATATTACAAAGGAGCATGAGAGCACCCCCCCCCCTCCCCGAGGGATGATACCATCCCTATATGGATATTACAAAGGAGCATGAGAGCACCCCCCCATGATGATATCATCCCAATATGTATATTACAAAGGAGCATGAGAGCACCCCCCCCCCCCGAGTGATGATATCATCCCTACATGTATATTAACAAGGAGCATGAGAGCGCCCCCAGTGCCCCCAGGAATTCATTCATCAGGGCCAAATGTGACATAACCTCGCTCCTCTTCATAGCCGTCCCAGGCAATGCCTGTTACGAGGGAGTACTACAATAATCGGAGACTTCTAGAATTCGTACATTTCCCAGAAGAGACTGGGAAGCTCTCTTCGCTCAATGTTACAGGCATTGTCTAAGACGGCAATGAAAAGGGGATGGGGGGGTTTATCATTTTTGCCACATTATGACAAATGTAAAAATGTACTATTTCATTGGGAGTAAAAGTGTAAGCTCTACTTTCACTGGTCAATTTCTTATCTTTACTTATTATTATGTTATTTTTAAAGGGGACCCATTATGGCCTTTTTGGGGCCCTTCTTATCGATTTGTGGTCTCCTGTAGAGCAGCACACAAAGCTTTCTAGATCTTCCAGATTCTTCAGTGTTTCCATAAACTTGACTACACCCCCGGCCCGCTTCCAGGTACACCCACTCTGCTGTGATTGGTCACACTCCCGAGGACTTCTGAGTTTACTGAGTGCAGGCATATACGGAGGTCCATATAAGGAAATCCATATCAGGAAGTCCATATAAGGAAGTCCCCATCATGAACGCTGTTGCATCAAAAAGTACTTCTCGTGATGTTACTATTTTATTCCTGTCATGTTATTTGTATTTGTTTTTGTATTTACAGTGTGGCCCTACAACTCCTTTGTATATACATACTCCTTTGTATATATTTACATATGTATGGTCCTCATGATTACACATCCAATGTTGGGCCACTATGACGCTAATGTAGTCATGCATTAAGATGTTCTTCCTCTAGAAAACCCGGGTTGCTGCTTGATGCTAAGGTGTACTATTGCATAGCTCAGCGTAATATACCGTGGGCGTCAGTGACGGGTATTCCAAATAAGAGGGGGCAGTCGGAGGCGAGCTTCAGAGAAAGCCATCAGTATCGGGAGCGGAGAGCGACTATCTGGATGCCATGCCTGCGTCTGCTTGGAGCGCCATCTATGTCAACACTCACCAAGTGTACACACAGAGGACGTGTGTACACTTGGGACTAATTTCTGCGGCGTCAGCTCACAAGCTTTTTGCACTGGATATTTTCTCTTGAGGAAGCACAGAGGAGGAGGAATTGCGCCAAGCAAAAAGGTTAAAAGCCAACTTCACGATGTGAGCGCCGACATTCACTGTCCGTTTACTCGCAGGCCTTGTTCAAAACCTTCCTGCTCGGTCGACGCATCTCCGGCCTCGGCGCCGGGGATGGAAGCCGGCGCCCCCAGCGATCCATCGCCGGTGTCTAAGCCGGCTTCATCCTCATCTTCCTCCTGCTCCTCCCGGACTCCGACTGCCGCGGCCTCCGCCTCTGTTGCGGTCGCCGCCGAGCCCGGGCTGCCGTCAGCCAGCGGTGGATGAGTCCTCAGAGGGTCCTTGCGCTCGGGATACAGCCTCTGCTCAAAGGTCTTGAAGTCGGCCTCGAAGGTGATGGGAACACCTTGTTGAGGGGCGGAGCCGAGGCCCAGCCCCAGCCCAACGGAGGCGCCGCCCATGGCCATGCCAGCGCGGTACACCTCCATACCGTCGGGCAGCATGGACTTGATCTTGGGCAGCCATCTCTTGCGGACACGCCGTGCGTTTGTGCACATGTCAGCAGCAATCACGTTCATTTCACTCTCCTTGAAGTTAGGGTTGAAATTCTGACAGTAGACTGCAAAACACACAGTACGATTAAATGAATATTTGCTTTTATGCTACAATATACTACCACTTCACAATCAAAACGTTCGATTTCCTGATGCTAATCTATTAAAAAGGCGTCATTAATCAATACCGGCGACCTATGGCATGCTAATCAGTGAACTCATGACCACCCAAAAACAGCAACGTGTGTTAAATCCCAAAACTAGGACGTGTTAATGCAGGATCACAGCATGGATATCGAACATGCAACCTTGGTAAACGGTTTTAGATGGGCCTCGTAGTCGTTTATCCCAATGATAGCGTTGTAAGCTAGCTGAAATGTCTGGTGTTCTAATGCACAGAAAAGGAACCAAGTATGTTCATATTTCACATAAGCATTAGGAATGATGGGAAAAATTAACCAGCTAACGAGTTAGCTCAGTAGCATGCTATGTTTAAAGTGGCGGTCGTCTATTGCATCCCTGCCGTGACCCGTAGATCAGCATGTTGTAGTGGGATGTAAATATAGGAGTGTTATTTCATGATTTCAGTTCATTGTATTTTGAAAGTCAAACAGGTTCAGGACCAGGGTTCAATTCCACCCTCGGCCATCTCTGTGTGAGGCATTTTGAAATAAATGTACAAAACATCAGAAATATAATACATGAGTTTTATAAGTGCTGTAATATTTAGTGATAAAAAGCACTATTTACTGGTTAGCGCGCAGACCTCATGGCTAGGAGACCAGGGTTCAATTCCACCCTCGGCCATCTCTGTGTGGAGTTTGCATGTTCTCCCTGTGCATGTGTGGGTTTTCTCCGGTTTCCTCCCACATTCCAAAAACATGCTAGGTTAATTGGCGACTCTAAATTGTCCATAGGTATGAATGTGAGTGTGAATGGTTGTTTGTCTATATGTGCCCTGTGATTGGCTGGCCACCAGTCCAGGGTGTACCCCGCCTCTCGCCCGAAGACAGCTGGGATCCCTCATGAGGAAAAGCGGTAGAAAATGAATGAATGAACGAATGAAAAATCTATTAATATTGAATCCTTCTTCATGGAAATTCACTAGCGTTTGGAACTGATTAACCACCATAAACGAGGGCCGACTGTACTAAATATATGCAAATATGTATGCCGTGTTGCCTCGTTCCTCGTGTGAGGAAGTACATGAAACACTTTGACTGGTGCTGACATGTAAATTCAATGATTTAGAGTATTTTTTAGATTTAGATAGTATTGATTTAGAGTACATTTGGGAGACTTGACTTACGTTTGACAGCGTTGAGGACCCTGCTGTCCAGGGGTTTCCTACTGGGGTCACTGGTGGAGGAGCGGATACCAGTCCCACAGCTGTTGGCTAACGTGTTCCTGCAATGAGGGAGGCCCAACACCAGGGGGCAGAGTCAGAATCGGGCCAAATCAACAAAGCAAACACAAACATGAGGACACACCGCACACCATTGCACAACGTGGCCACAGATGGAGTGTGAAAGTGGCTTTTGTGTTGGGCGTCGCAAAAGCGCTCTTAAAAGATTCATACAAAGCGCCGTGCTCGTCTTACCTATCAAAGAATGTCGCTAAGAGACGCCGCAACAAGACTTTGTGTTTGATTCCAGCGCAGAGATGACAGTTCATGAGTTGGCCTCGAGTCATGAACACCTGCGTACCTGAGGAGGGAGGGGGGGAAAACAAATCATCGTATTTGCTTTCAACAATCGTTCTTTTCTTTCACTCGCTCAGTCTGTCTAAAAGGAAGTCCCCAAATGCACACATTTTTCATGATGCAGAATAAAAATCCAATATAAAAAGCCCTGAGAACCCGGTCCTGACACAAAAATATCACAGCCTATCATATCAATATGCAAAAAAGTGGGATATACGGTGCATGCTTGACTGGTAATTTGGAGCTTCGTCAAATATTAGGACCAAAAATAGCAATTTGGTTTTTTGTATGCTTGGTTAAAAATCTTTAATATCTATTCATTCATTCATTAATTAATTTTCTACCGCGTTTTCCTCACAAGGGTCGCGTGGGGGGTGCTGGAGCCTATCCCAGATGTCTTTGGGCAAGAGGCGGGGTACACCCTGGACTGGTCGCCAGCCAATCCATATATAGACAAACAACCATTCACACTCACATTGATACCTATGGACAATTTGGAGTCACCAATTAACCTAGCATGTTTTTGGAATGTGGGAGGAAACCGGAGTACCCGAGAAAACTCCACACAGAGATGGCAGAGGGTGGAATTGAACCCTGATCTCCTAGCTGTGAGGTCTGCGCTCTTTAATATCTACTCTAATCATTTCTAACGTCAACATTCCCACACAAAAGGCATTGGTGGGAATGATATTCATGCAATACAATCAGCTCTTTTTGGGACGCTCCACTGTGGACAACAACGTCACACAACACCACGAGATTGCTTTTGAGGAATGATGACGAAATTAGGTCTTCCTGTCACGCTTTCATTGCCATTTTAGGACAATCACTTCTGATGCCAAGCTAACCCTCAACCTTCTTAGCAGGTTGGTTTTGGAAGCCACATCTTTTCACCGTTGTGATGACGAGTGGATGTACGCATGTCGATTATGTGTGCAGGGCCTACCAGCAACCAGTTCCAGCTTCTCCCCGGGATCGCCCTCCGTGTAGAGCTTGGGGTGACAGCGGTAGCCTATCTGGCTGATCAGGCTTGCGGGCAGCGCCACCAGGTCCCTGCGGATCAGCACGCAGTTGCGGTTCTCCAAGGCCAGGGGCACCCCCGCCATGTCGGGCTTGTCCGGGACTGGACAGAGTAATGGGAAAAAGTTGATATGTTAATTTTCCAGCTATGAATAGGGTAGGAATAGGAATTTGGACAGTGGTCACATCTTCCCTAGCGGCCATGGCCAGTCTGTGCCCCCATGGAAAGCCTTGCCACGGACGAAAACTCAATAAAAAGTGTAGAATACACACTGCTGCTTTCTCAAGCCATGCCGCATCCATGATTTACCAAGGGTTAAATAATGTAAACGTAATGAAGATGTGCACCTCATTTCCCCCTTCTCTCTCCACAGTGCATAACATGTCTGAACAAGGAACAAATATGCAGATGACGTTCCAAAATAGCTGACATTTACGGTGGCGTAGGCCCATAAGTATTTCTGCAAGTCATGCTGCGTTTTAGTTTGAAATTTGGCCAGACATCAAATGAATTTCCTCCGTCGGCGTGAGCCAAAGTCAAGCGGAGAAAATATTGCACTTAGCAAAAGCCCACACAGAGCGTATATAACAGACCGATGTGTCTTACTAGCATCTGCTCAAGTGGCTTGTTTATTGTGACCTACAGATGACTTCATAGGACAGAATGAGACCAATCACATCATTTTAAACAGCACATTGACTCTTACTGCTAGCGATATCGCTGACTGACAACAGTTATTAGCGATACCGCTAGCTGACAACAGTGACTGATATCACTAGCTGTTATCAGTTAGTTACTGACAATAGTGATTAAACTAACTTACAACTTAAAACTAACTCATAACTAACAGTCTCTGTCACTAACTGTTGTCAGTTAGCGATAGCAGCGACCGACAACAGTTAGCGATAGCAGCCACCGACAACAGTGAGCGATAGCAGCCACCGACGACAGTGAGCGCTATCGCTAACCGACGACAGTGAGCGATATCGCTAACCGACGACAGTGAGCGGTAGCAGTCACCGACGACAGTGAGCGGTAGCAGTCACCGCCGACAGTGAGCGGTAGCAGTCACCGACGACAGTGAGCGGTAGCAGTCACCGACGACAGTGAGCGCTATCGCTAACCGACGACAGTGAGCGCTATCGCTAACCGACGACAGTGAGCGCTATCGCTAACCGACGACAGTGAGCGCTATCGCTAACCGACGACAGTGAGCGCTATCGCTAACCGACGACAGTGAGCGATATCGCTAACCGACGACAGTGAGCGATATCGCTAACCGACGACAGTGAGCGATATCGCTAACCGACGACAGTGAGCGATATCGCTAACCGACAACAGTGAGCGATATCGCTAACCGACGACAGTGAGCGATATCGCTAACCGACAACAGTGAGCGGTAGCAGTCACCGACAACAGTGAGCGGTAGCAGTCACCGACAACAGTGAGCGGTAGCAGTCACCGACAACAGTGAGCGCTATCGCTAACCGACAACAGTGAGCGCTATCGCTAACCGACAGCAGTGAGCGCTATCGCTAACCGACAGCAGTGAGCGCTATCGCTAACCGACAACAGTGAGCGCTATCGCTAACCGACAACAGTGAGCGCTATCGCTAACCGACAACAGTGAGCGCTATCGCTAACCGACAACAGTGAGCGATATCGCTAAGTGTGATGTTCGTTAAGCCGAGGTCCCCCAGGTTCTCCTGTAGGACCATAGCACATCAAGGTAGGGGTGCTATACTCACTTCCAAAGGGGTTGCCCGAACGCCCATAGATGTGACCGTAGCCGTCCTCTGCCATCCCATCGTACGGCTCCTCCTCAAACTCTTCATCTTCGTTCTGGTATGAGGTCGGACTGTCAGTGGTGGGCAGACTGGATTCCCCTGGACTTGATCTTTCACCTCCCGCCGCTCCCCCCGCCCCGCCGCCCCCACCCCCCAGTAGGTGGTAAGGGGGTACGCCGGGAATGGTGGTCCCTCCGGCCGTGGTGTAGAACAAGGAACTGGCCCTCGCCAACCGACTCCCCAGCTCTGAGGATGTGATTTTGCTCTGCGTTGATGGTAGCGTGAGCGGCGTGGGCTCACCACCTTCTAGTTTAATCTTCCGTGGCGGCAGGACGAGAGACGGGGACCAGCCGGGGTTGGCCAAAAGGGCGGCCACCGCCAAGCCGCTGCCATTATTGCAAGGACTCTGGGGCTCGGATCCAGTCTCTTCTAAGGAGCCCGCCGTCTGCGAGTCACAGTGCGGAGAGTTGGCCTTGAACATCAGGTCCATGCCTCTTTCCACGATATGCTGGATCTGAAGGTAGCCCGCCGTGTACATGACCACCAGCTGTTCGCTGGCCGCCATGGTTAACTTCCCCGTGTAGCAGAAAGACAGGATCTGCTCGAAGCAGGCGGGTGTGACCGAGGAGGGCAGCTCGAACTGGGTCTTGGTGGAGGTGCTGAAGAGGTCGCGGAAGTAGAGGCTGCTGGCGGCCAGGACGGCCCGGTGGGCTTTGAAAGCCTGGCCTGTTTAAAGACAGAAGAGCCCCCCAGCAAGGGTGTGCAGGAGTCAGCCATAATTGATTGTTGATGAAGTGGCTTGTTACTTTATGCTGCAAGTCTGCGGATGAATCGCCCCTTGATTCGGTCTGGACTAGTTTACCGTCGTACAACAGGACATAAATATTGTTAAAACGATCAGTTGTTTGTTGAATCAAAATAATAGCACAATATGGCGTCCCACACAGGTCTGGGGAGGGAACTGTCATCATGTAGGACAAGTGATGTGCAGATTATGTTGACTTTCAGGTTGATTGTTGCTTAATCTCACCTTGAAGCAATGTTGGGAAAAGTCTGCAGTCTTAAAAAAAATGTTTATCGTGGTTACTCGGTTCCGAGCCCCCCCCCCCCATGATGAGTAAGATGGAATGTTAATAAATGGAATACTTTGGTAGTTTGAGCATAGCCCAGTACTTCATCTCAATACATTTTCCCACTGGGCTAAACTGCAATTGAAACAGGAGTTCAGAACATTAGGCTGGAGCCTATCCCAGCTATCTTCGGGCGAGAGGCGGGGTACACCCTGGACTGGTCGCCAGCCAATCACAGGGCACATATAGACAAACAACCATTCACACTCCCATTCATACCTATGGACAATTTGGAGTGGCCAATTAACCTAGCATGTTTTTGGAATGTGGGAGGAAACCGGAGTACACGGAGAAAACCCACGCATGCACGGGGAGAACATGCAAACTCCACACAGAGATGGCCGAGGGTGGAATTGAACCCTGGTCTCCTAGCTGTGAGGTCTGCGCGCTAACCACTCGACCACCGTGCCGCCCTAAGGTGTTACATATTATATTTAATACTTAGTAACAATAAGTCAAGCTGCTGTCTGGCTGAGTGGGAGAAGACCAGTCAAGTGTTTTAATGTTGAACACACCTTTGACCAGGATGGAGACATCACAGTAGTGTCCCAACAAGCGCTGCTCATTAAGGGAGCCCAGGACGGTGGCTCCAAAGTTTGGGATCTCCACATGGAGCAACTGCGACATATTGGACCAGGACTCTTCTGCTATGGATTGCAGAAAGCGCCAGGGAAAGGAGTCTGTCGAAAAAAACAACACAAGCGATTAAAAGCGAGAAAAGGGGGCAGAAGAAAGACGAAAGATGAAAAGACACAGAAGAGGAAGTGAAGTAAATGCTAATCCGAGTTTCATGGCTGTGGGAAAGAAAGACAGACATGGAAGAGGGAAGACAAAAGTCCACCAAATATCGAGTGTACGAGGCCAACATGGAATAAGTTACGGCACCCACTCGGAGGAAGCGTGGCCTCATTGCGAGTATTCCTCCTTAATGGATGGACCACATCACATAAATCAGCATCAACAACAACTTCCATGGAAAGTCCATGCAGCGGGACCTCCCAGGTTGAACACAATCTGTTGTGGAACGCCAGTTTGTTTGCTTTGCAAGTAGGAAGTCATTGCAATAGAGTAGCAAACTACAATCTGGAAGGCGGATATGTCAAATATTTCTTTTAAAAGCTGTAACCTTGTCATTACGGTAACTAATTACGGTAACTAATTGTATATTTTATGGGGGTTATTTTCCTGTGTTTATTGTCGAGGAAGTTTCCTCACATACTTTTCATATTCCGTGTTTTATAGTCCACTGCTCATATTGTAAATCCTACTTCCTTTACTTGTGCAGAACCCATTGGAGCGGCCTTTTATTGTGTCCAACCTGTGCAGCACCTTGGTAAGCCAAAATGAGAGAAATAGCTTGTAATTGTAGCTCATGAAAGACGGTAGCAAAAACTCAAGTCTTATGAGATATGGAAAATCCCAAGCATGACCAGGACTTGAACTTTCCAAACTAAGGCCAAACTCTCCAACCTCAGTAAGCGATGCTCCTAAACGTTAGAGAGGCAACAAGGTGGGTCATTTAATTTCTTATATTTAGCATGCTGGTCTCCCCGTGCCTGCGGGGGCTTTCTACGGGTACCAAGTTGTCTGTGGGGACGAACTAGTGTAATGTACAGTACGTACAGTACTACAGCACTTCTAGCCATGGCCAATATAGCAGTAAAACACATACCGATGCATTCTTAAATATTACACTTAATATTACACGCATATACTGCAAGTGATTTTCACTTTTCTGTATGCATACCATCCATCCATACATCTTCTACCACATACCCGTATGCATACCTCGCTTTGAAATGTTTGCTGCTATAATATTGTTCATAATATATATGTGACCCATTTTTACAGTGACTTCTTTATGACATCTGCCAGGATATTGCCTCACAACACAACATCCTGCATGACCACAGTTTGAACTCGGAACTTCGCTAAAGAATTAGGTGAAAACGAAACGGCGGGGCTCAGTTCGATTATACTCTTATTTTGTGTCATCGGGTGTTTTTTTTTTTTTAAGGCCTTGAGAGATACACCCTTTAAAATGATCCAATTTGCCTCCAAGTTTTGTGCAAGGATGGGAGGTGGACCTCAGAAAGCGTTCGCATTTAGAGGTTCCACTGTGTACTTCATTTACAGCTTTCTCCAAGCAAATGTGCACCAGTCTCCCTCACATGAACTTTGTAGCATTGTTTCCTCGCCTCAACAACCTTCTCTCTCACACACACACACACACATGCACAAACCCCCCCACACACACACACATATATATATACCAGTTTCATTATTGGGCAATGCTGCAGAGCAGTTTCCAGGAATACAAACTGGAAAAAAAAATATGTCACCGCCTCTCTCACATACTCCCTCTCTTTCCTACTTCATGCACACACACATGCACTCTGGCTTACTTCCATAAAACTATGCATGCCTAAACACACACACACACACAGTGGAGTCTGCATAGGGAAATGACTGTGTATTCTGGCACGTAAGCACTTACTCACCTGGGGAAAGCAGCACATAACAGTCTCTCCCTCCCGCTCTCCTTTTTTCCTGCTCTCTCATGCACTAATGCAGAAAAACGTGCTCAGACGGTCTTCGCAGTTAATCTAAGGCTGCCAGACAAACCGGTGGCGAGGACCCTGAAGTGGAGTTTTTGATGCGCGGCGCCGTTCCTTAAATTCTCAATAAAAAAAGACAGCGTTCTGTCTGCCGTGTGACTGACTTTTCCGTGTCTTCCGTATCCTCGGAAGCTCCATTCTGCCCGCTTGCTGTCAGTGGTGGCGCTGCCTCAAAGACTCCCTCTGCCTGCCTGTCATTATCTCTCTGTTCCTCTCCCATCTCCCTCGTCCTCCTCCTGCCGGGGTCGGATTCAACAAGTGCCAGTGCAGAGAGAGGGAGAGAGAGAGAGGAGGGGGGAGAGAGAGAGAATGTGTGATAGAGAGAGCAGTGTGAATCGATGATGAAAGGAGTGGGAGGTTTACTTGTGTGTGTGTGTGTGTGTGTCTCCGATCAATGCAGTATCTATACGTCGCAGGGAGTAGGAGGGAGAGAAAAACACAGGCTACAGTTACAGACGGAGACAGAAAGTGGGCAGAGCTGGAGAGAATCAAGAGGGGAGGGGAGTGGAGGTGGTGTGGGGACGTGGGGGAGGGAGGGGGGGGGGTCGTTGAGACAGACTGAGAAAGTCATTTAAGGACAGTACGAGCTGAGAAAGACAATTAGGTTGAGGCAACTTGGCCACTCCGCCTCCTGGATCTTCATCTTCCCGCTAACCCGCTATCCCAATGCTAGCAACTGTCTATAGTACTGTTGATGTAAACAGTATCATTCATGGAATATAAGCAATAGGCGGTACCATCTCATCAACAGGACGTTATAGCACAGCTAACGTCTCCCAATGCATGTTTTTCCTATACTGTCCTATTTTGAAAACACACACTAAGTAGAATGCAGAGAAATGGATCTCTTGAAATGTTACGCCGGTAAAACACAAACACGAGCCCAAGGCCAAATCAGTTACAAAAGTGAGAAAAGTATTTGTGCATGTGTGTGTACTGCTAACAATGACAGTGTGTAACCTAACTCTTCTACTTCCAAACACTGCTAACAATGTACTATGTGTAACCTAACTCTTCTACTTCCAAACCACTGCTAACAATGTACCATGTGTAACCAAACTCTTTTACTTCCAAACCACTGCTAACAATGTACTATGTGTAACCTAACTCTTCTACTTCCAACAACTGCTAACAATGTACTATGTTAGATGACTATGTGTAACCTAACTCTTCTACTTCCAAACCACTGCTAACAATGTACCATGTGTAACCAAACTCTTCTACTTTCAAACCAGTGCTAACAATGTACTATGTGTAAGCTAACTCTTCTACTTCCAACCACTGCTAACAATGTACTATGTGTAACCTAACTCTTCTACTTCCAACAACTGCTAACAATGTACTATGTTAGATGACTATGTGTAACCTAACTATTCTACTTCCAAACCACTGCTAACAATGTACTATGTGTAACCTAACTCCTCTACTTCCAAACCACTGCTAACAATGTACTACATGTAACCAAACTCTTCTACTTTCAAACCACTGCTAACAATGTACTATGTTAGAGGACTACGTGTAACCTAACTCTTCTACTTCCAAACCACTGCTAACAATGTACTATGTGTAACCTAACCCTTCTACTTCCAAACCACTGCTAACAATGTACTATGTGTAACCTAACTCCTTTACTTCCAAGCCACTGCTAACAATGTACTATGTTACATGACTATGTGTAACCCAGCTCTTCTACTTCCAAACCACTGCTAACAATGTACTATGTGTAACCTAACTCCTTTACTTCCAAGCCACTGCTAACAATGTACTATGTTACATGACTATGTGTAACCCAGCTCTTCTACTTCCAAACCACTGCTAACAATGTACTATGTGTAACCTAACTCTTCTACTTCCAAACCACTGCTAACAATGTACTATGTTAGATGACTATGTGCAACCTAACTCTTCTTCTTCCAAACCACTGCTAACAATGTACTATGTGTAACCAAACTCTTCTACTTCCAAACCACTGCTAACAATGTACTACGTGTAACCAAACTCTTCTACTTTCAAACCACTGCTAACAATGTACTATGTTACATGACTATGTGTAACCCAGCTCTTCTACTTCCACACCACTGCTAAGAATGTACTGTGTAATCTAAATCCTTTATTTGCAAACCACTGCTAACAATGTACTATGTGTAACCTAACTCTTCTACTTCCAACCAGTGCTAACAATGTACTACGTGTAACCTAACTCCTCCACTTCCAAACCACCACAGTAGCACCACATGGTGGTACTGCTTTTAAACCCCAACATTTGACCCATCATTGGAATTGAAAATTCTCACACAGCTCATCTACAGAAGATCCACTCTAACTTTCACTGAATGTCAGTTGGGACTGAAACACCAGCGCCTTGAAGCAGGTCCACGGGGAGGGTGGAGCCACTAACTGTCCATTCGCCACCGACCATCGACCACTGACCTCACGTGTGCGCTAGCAGGATTTTCATATCATCTGGGGAACAACACTGAGGTGGCGCCACAACCATCCGCTGTTCGGAGGAGTTCCGTTACAGACTTAGAAAAGGCAAACATATGGGAGTCTATTTTTGGCACACAGCTCGACCCCCCCCCCCCCCACCATCCCTCAAACCCATTTGACTTTAAATCAACATTGACATACAAAAATGAGTAAAAACAGTATGAAGATTGTAAACTACATAGGTACTCTACACTAATGAATGATAATGATATTGTCATAAGATGGCAGCAAGCCTTTGGGACGTCCTACACGAAAAACTAGAGAGGAAATGTGTCAAGAAACTGGCGCCAACGTGTACTACAGTGTGTCGTATTACGATATTTGACAAATATAGGAATAAATCCTACTATCTCCTAGCTGAGTACAGCCTATTAGTAATTAAAATTGCAGGTTAAAGACATTAACTACAATTTAAAAACATGAGGCATTCAGAGGATGCATTCAGAGACGTGACATGTAGTACTCTACACAGGTCACTAGGTGTCAGTAATGTCACTGTAATGGTCGATGAGACACACAAGCACCAGACTCGGTCTGGATCCAATGAACCAGGATAAACGAGGGATACTGTACGTGGTGATTTGCAGTAGGTGGCATCAAATAATAAACACAGCACGCAGGCAGGGGAGCCAACAATATAAATACTGCATGTACATCGTCATTGTTCCTAAGGAGGAGTAGTACATCACTGCAAGCTCACCATGTGACACATAGAGCAGTCTGCAAGAGCCAACACAAAGAAAGATGCGTGAAAAGAAAGCCTGAGACATCATTAATCATCAAGACATCTACTCGTGGAACTTCTGGAATCCCGTTTTGACACAAGCACGTCAGGAGAGAACACGGCACTTTGCTGAAGCCAAGTTGCAGTTTGTGTGTGCATGGGGGTGTACAAAGTGCGGCCCCAGCAGCGTGTTTGGGCCGTGGCATTCTTACATGATTTGATGATTTGATTTAGTCAGGGCCAGAAGAATCCATCGTCTGGAAGTTGAACCATCTTCTGGACATCTTCGAGGACTGTTTTTTTTTTTTAGTTGTTTTGTTTTTAAGTTGGCTTCTTGAGTAAGTGTTGCGTGTTTACTCTGAATCATGCAAAAGACCTTTTTACCAAACACCTACACACGTACGGACAGAAAAGGCTGTAAACAAGCAAGACTTAAGCTTGGATGTCTGCATAAATTCATCAAGTGACAAGATTCCAAGTTATGCTTGTGTTTTCTCCTTCGTTTGAGGAGACAAGATGTTGCGTGTCCAGAGTCTCCACAGAAGGAAAGACAAGTGACTGATTAGCTATACCGGTATGCTACGCTAGATTGAACATCCTGAGATTTTGGATGAGGCTGCTTACATGCTAGGAATTCAACTTTTCAGCGTTCCAGGGAAACTGATGCTGAGCAGGTCGGGGAAAAACATACAGTGGAATGACACAGTGAAAACCTTTCAAGGTTGGACTAGTCAGGATTCTACTCCAAGCTACCTCAGCTACCGCCAAGCTTTGTCTTTACGTGATGTGTGCGACTTATTCCATAAGTGGCTTTAAGAATGTATTAACATAAACAAGGTCACTCCGTTCATTCTGCTATAAAACCAACACGCCAAGGTGTTGCAACTCAATGCTTATCCAGCCAGTATATGGAGACCGGCAAAATTATGCATGTGAGGGTAATCTAATCTAATCTCTTGTCTAGTCTCATGTCTTTACTCGCACCCAGTGGCCAAAATACGACATATCACTTGTCTTTCAATATTTTGGACTAATAGGCTACAGTCAACCACAAAAAAATTACTTTTGATTTTGGTAAAAAAAAATTGTTAAAAAAATGAAGCAGCAATTTAAAACCGTGATGTAGTCACAGTCAATAAGTTTCTTACATCAGCGGTTAACCAGGAGTTAGATTTATGCGGTAGTCATAGTGGATATGATGGTGACGGCTGGACTCATTTCACCCCGAGTTCTCATGTTTTCTTATGAGGAAAGACGCAGGATCAAATCAGATTGTAGGTGTGGGAAACCTATGGCTGATGGGCCATGTGTGTCTCATGAGAAGCTCTGATCCGGCCCACCCCCCATGCAACACTACCAAGTCCCAAACTGGAGTTGTCGAATGCCCATGATATCCCATTGGAGCTTGGTATCTATTTTGTCAGAAATGTAGTATGGCCGGGCGGCACAGTGGTCTAGTGGTTAGCGCGGAGACCTCAAAACTCACCCCGTGCATGCGTGGGTTTTCTCCGGGTACTCCGGTTTCCTCCCACATTCCAAAAACATGCTAGGTTAATTGGCCACTCCAAATTGTCCATAGGTAAGAATGTGAGTGTGAATGGTTGTTTGTCTATATGTGCTTTGTGATTGGCTGGCGACCAGTCCAGGGTGTACCCCGCCTCTCGCCCAAAAGACAGCTGGGATAGGCTCCGGCGCCCCCCACGACCCTCGTGAGGAAAAGCGGTAGAAAATGAATGAATGAATGTAGTATGGCCCTCACCTATCACTGGAAAAGGTTCCCCACCCCTGCCATGGAGGTTCCTCCATAGTCCGGACATTGGGGCACATACAATATTCACCCCATAGGAGATGAAAGTTGTGCACAACTTTCTCTTTCTGCAGAAAAAAGCATCGAATCCAGCTTTCTAAAAGAGCTTTGGCCTGGCACTTTGATATCTGCACAGCACATATAGACTCACATGAGCGAGCAGGCACAAAAGGCACAGTCAAACGCAGGAGGCACAAATCCGCTAATACAATCAGACATATACAACACACACACACACACACACGGCACCCTCCCTACCCCCCCTCGTCATGTTCTTTTATAGACACACAGTCACGTCATCTCCCCGTGCACACTCAGGAATGCACACTGTTTGTTGGCGTGTCTCCGTGAACCTGCTCGTCCATCCATCAGTAACCGTGACTATTGTCCTCACGTTACCCCTTTGCCCACCCTTCTTGCTCCCTCTCTCTTTCCTCCTCTCTCTCTCTCTCTCCCTGCCTGCATACCACGCCGCCACTGTCTCTCTGCCAATTAATGCACAGAGGGCTGCATTGCAGTGAAGTTGGCGCACACTACAGACTCTACAGACATGCATGTTCGTGCCAGCCGAGCCGAGTGAGAGGAGAAGGGAGGGTGGCGATGGGGGGAGGAGGGGAGAGGCGGGTAGAATATGTTGAGTCAGGCAGGCAGGCAGGACGGGCCCAGCACTTGCACATATACATCCAGCCGCATATTCCCCGCTAATATATGCAGAAGATGAATAGACAGTGGCACGCATGCATGCGCCAACATAAACGTGCATATTGCCAGCTTCCTGCATTAAATAGAAACCCCCACACATGCCTGATGAAACATAAAAAGGGCATGAACCCCCCCCTCCTCCTCCCCGTACACTTCAAAACCTACGCCGCATCAGCCTGTGTCCTCATTTCGCCGCCCCGTGTTTGCACCTCCAACTTTTTCTTACCCCGGAGTTTTGTGTCTCGCCGCCTCAAGACGGCTGCGATGCTGCTGCCGCTGCCAAGTCGTCCTCTATTGTCGGTTACATCAGTTTTAATCAAGGACTCCATACCTACGCAGGGCCGGTATTCACTAGAGCAGCAGTTCCAGGCATATTTGAATAAAAGGAAGATGGGGGAGACAATTTGCCAGATTGGCACACACACTCATGCACATACGTACAATACACGCCGATATGAATAGCTAACATGACATTCCACTGCAATAATTGTGACGTTGACATGGCGACAATATCTCCTGGTGTGATGTATAACACACGTTGACAAATGTTGGAACCCAACACAGTCGCCCTCAGCTGCCAAAGGTCTCGTGTATTGGAAGCGTGTTGACTAAAATCCAGCCTACATGCTTGAAATTTGACAGTTTAAAGTAGCTTCTGTGTGCGTAGTACAGCATTATGCTTGGTGAGTCTATTGGCCAAAACCAACCCAAAAAAAAACGGATAGATAGTTGGCGGAGCTCCAGGTGGTATTTTAAGATATGCTGCGAATCCTACTTTTGTTGTCGGGTCGGGTCAGAGATGGCATCATGTCCACGAGGAAGGAGGCTTTTTGTCATGAATAACCACAAATTCAAAAAGCTCCAGTGCTCTTCTATCAAAAACGGAGAAACACGATATTTCACAAATATAGAAATAAATCCTATCTCCTAGCTGAGTACAGCCTATTAGTAATTAAAATTGCAGGTTAAAGACATTAACTACAATTTAAAAACACAAGGCATTCAGAGGATGTTACAAAAGTGAGAAAAGTATTTGTGCATGTGTGTGTACTGCTAACAATGTACTATGTTAGATGACTATGTGTAACCTAACTCTTCTACTTCCAACCACTGCTAACAATGTACTATGTGTAACCTAACTCTTCTACTTCCAACAACTGCTAACAATGTACTATGTGTAAGCTAACTCTTCTACTTCCAACCACTGTTAACAATGTACTACGTGTAACCAAACTCCTCGACTTCCAAACCACTGCTAACAATGTACTACGTGTAACCTAACTCCTCTACTTCCAAACCACTGCTAACAATGTACTATGTGTAACCTATGTAACTCTACTTTCAAACCACTGCTAACAATGTACTATGTGTAAGCTAACTCTTCTACTTCTAACCACTGCTAACAATGTACTATGTTAGATGACTATGTGTAACCTAACTCTTCTACTTCCAAACCACTGCTAACAATGTACTGTGTAACCTAACTCCTCTACTTACAAACCACTGCTTATGTGTAACCTAACTCCTTTACTTCCAAACCACTGTTAAAAATGTACTGTGTAACCTAACTCTTCTACTTCCAACCTCTGCTAACAATGTACTATGTGTAACCCAACTCTTCTACTTCCAACAACTGCTAACAATGTACTATGTTAGATGACTATGTGTAACCTAACGCTTCTACTTCCACACCACTGCTAACAATGTACTATGTGTAATCTAACTCCTTTACTTCCAAACCACTGCTAACAATGTACTGTGTAACCTAACTCTTCTACTTCCAAACCACTGCTAACAATCTAATATGTTAGATGACTATGTGTAACCTAACTCTTCTACTTCCAAACCACTGCTAACAATGTGCTATGTGTAACCTAACTCTTCTACTTCCAACCACTGCTAACAACGTACTATGTGTAACCTCTTCTATGAGGGAGATCTATGCTGAGAAACATAACATTCCGAGAAACATTACATTCTGTTTTCTGTAACGATATTTCAATGAAGTACCGTCAAACCATGACATTTTCCCCGAGGATGTCGTGCCATAGTGGCCAATCTATTGAGAACCATTTACTTCTTTAAGAAGAGATGCCACACAGCCTATGATGTACTAAATCCCTACGACCGGTTTGGACATGTTCACGTTAAGTTTGGTATGTTTATTTGCAGCTTTTATTGATTATCATCGGATCGTGCGACTCTACCATAACATTGGTCCGTCAGAGTGTGCATTTCAAAAAAGGATGATGGACAAAAGTGCTGACGCAGATGAAGTTTGCTCCCAAGTCCAATGGGCGGCTTGTTTATTTTCCTCTATACAATCTCAATGTGAACAATGGCCGCGTTATAAATATTCAGATCCTGCAGTTGTTCTCATGTCTAAAGTGTACCAGACAACAGATTCTATCCACGTTGAGACAGCAACGCTCCCTGGCAACAGTCCTACCAATAGGGACTGAGCGGGTGTCTGCCTGTCTGAGTATCATTATGGGATGTTGAGAGAAAGCGAGAGGCTGTAGAGAGGCTGCTTATCACCGCTCACAACGCAACATCGCTGTGGCCGCGTATAGAACTTGCAGGCTGAAGTTGTCTGCACGCGGCCGGGATCATCCTTTTCTTGAAGGGAAAAAAATCTCTCCATGATTCACACAGTTATGTAACAAACAGACAGCTATGAAATGGTCTGTACTGGAAGATTTTGTCTGCTATTCCTGTCATTTAAGGAGCGAAGCTGAATTCCAGGTTGATGTGAAAAGATGGACAAAATGAATAATCAAGTTTTATCGCAGTCGGGCTGAATGATGCACAGCCTTAAAGTTTTATCATGTGTTAAATGTAATCGTAAATATTAAAGTGGCAGTAAACAAAACAGTTTGGGTTTTGTGGTCTCGTCGTCAATGTTTGGTCCCCTTTTGGGACCATCGGAGATCGGGGGCTGGTTGTGTAGTTGGCCAAAGAGGCTGCGACAAAGTGGCCACCCAAGCAAAGAGAGAAAGTGAAGTGCTAACTGGGGACAAGATGCTGCGTTTAGGGATTTTAGCCTGGTACGACTGCGGGGAGATGCAGGGTAAGCGTATAAGAAGAGGACATGCTAGTTTTGGAGGATAACCAACCTGGGCGTACTGTTATATGAAGGGGTTTTGGTTTCCTGGTTGCCGACTCCGCCGACTGGAAGAAAATAGCCTTGAACACCAACAAAGAAGAAGCCAGAGAGCCAGCCAGTTCAGCCTGTAAGTGCCCAAGTCGTGCGACAAGCAACTTTGTTTAACACGTCAAATATGATGCCTCATGTAGTTTGTACTTTAACCAGAAGATGGCAAACAATCAATCAATCAATCAATCTGAGCACCATACATGGGCGGGAAGGCATAAAACCACGGAAAGAGCGGTAGCAGTCCCGGTGGCACAAACAAAACCCAATAGTGAAGGAGGCAGCAGTGGTGTTCAAGATCCCGCCGCAAATTATGGTGATGGCTGGGTTTGCTTGAGAGATGGGCAAGAGTATATTTTGATGAGTGTATTGGGTGTCGTGGACTAGCGAGGCCACGGGGCCCTAAGCTAAATTTGATTTTGGGTCCCTCACACGGAAAAAAAGTTAAGTGCTCATGTGGCCCCCAAGTGGTCGCGGGGCCCTAAGCAGGTGCTTAGTTGGCTTATGCCTTGGGTCGGCTCCGTCGCGGACACAGGGATCTGACTATTTCTATACTTGTTGTGCCTGGGGTGAGTCGTGGATGGAATACATTAAAACAGACCGGTTTTGCAAATACATCTGAATAGGTGCAGATTCTGGAAGAAATAGAAAGCTTTCTATGCTGGTTATGGTGTGTAGCTGCTCTATAGGAATCCACAACTCAATACAAAGAGCCCCAAAATACCAATAGACACAAATTCCTCACAGGCACACCCGATGGAGGGGACCAAGTCCAGATTTTTGTCCAAATCAAGTGGCCCAATACTTTTGTCTTCCCCACAGCGTGGCACCGATAATGAAACCTGAGACAAAGAGAAGAATGGGCATGGATGTTTGCTTTGTGTGTGTGTTTGTGTGCGTGTGATCCCTTGGGGCAACGGCAAATGGACTCCAAGTGGCTGCGGGAGGTAAACAAACAAACACGGAGCGGCGGCGGCGGCTAATGCCTCACGCCAAGCCGGCGAGAAAGGAGTACACAAACACCTGCGCTCGTGAAGGTACATCTACTGCATATGTATGCAGGACTTCTCGGCTGGGGAGTTTGAAGGAATGATTAACTGAACAGCAGTGAGAGAAAACGCATGAACAAAAGGAGCGAGGACAGAGAGAGTGTGTGTGAAAGACGCAAAGAGAGAGCAAGTATGAAGTTGCAAAATCACATTCACAGGGAGAAGACAATTAGACGGAAGAAAAGGAGGGAGGGAGGATGTGGGGGTGTGACAAAGAAAGGTAAAGATGCCAGTGAGGAGCCTGCAGAGAAGATTACATTGGCAACACCGTCCACTCCAAGTCATTGAAGCATCATATCATAATAATATCACAAAGCTAACATGATCACCCCGACCAAAAGCATCACTATAGTTATGCTTTTATGGCGTTCCACAACAACATTTCACTAATGGCGGTTTTCTTCAGGGGCTGGCACAGTTAACTGATGAAGACGCTGACAGTCGACTGCATCAGCAATGATTCAGCAAAAAAAAAAAAAACATCAACTTGAGAATTATTTGTTATCTCGCAGCAACATTTATCTTGTAGTGCTTTAACACAAAAGTTCCTCGAGTACCCATGACGATATGGATTACCATCACCAAAATTGTAATGCAGTTTTTCTTCTTGGGTTAAATCCAACTCTTGCAACAACAAAAAAAAAGGCGACTGACAGATGGGCCAAGAAATCAACACTGGCCACAACTTTGGGCAGAAACCAATACATGTCTCTGAAAAGTCCATTCAGCACATTGTGGAGCTCTTTGCCAGAAGAAATACAGAAATAAAGTGGCTGGATGAGAATGTTGATTAAAACCAGAACAAATATGACAATGCAAGCATTGCTCCCATGAATGAATGTAAATAATGCTGTGCATGGTTAGATCCCTTATGCCAGTGTTTTTCAACCTTTTTTGAGCCACGGCACGTTTTTTTTACATTGGAAAACATCTATTGAAGTCTATTGGAGGAACGAGCTAGGTGTTGCTACACGGACCGATATTACATTGCTTTGTCTTTACACCACGGACACTCGACAGTAGCCATGTTTTTACATGAGGAGTTTTTCTCTTTCCGAATAACTTTTCCGGAAACAATGGTATACATGGAAAGGAATATTCCAATCTCTTGTCTCCATGCGTCGCTATAATCAACCAGAATAGTCAATGGGGCATTTGTAGTAAAACTTCCCCGAGTTGTTCTTTGTTGGAATAACTCCGTATTGCCAGTTTTTCATTTGTCCAATCTTGAAATTTAGTTTAGATCAAAAACAAACATTCCGTAGCAGTCCAGTGCCGATTGCTGGCCTCCATTTTTTAAAACTGAAGAACGTCTGGAGCTCCGTGTTACGTCATATCTGAGCATGCGATATGATAAATTTAACCAGGAAAGGATCAAATTCAATCTTGCTAATATTTTGTAATTCAACTCGATACATGTTTTATATAGATATATATTTTCTTTTGACTTATGGACTTGTGAATGGCGTATAGAAGGGTTTAGATTCTGTTCCACAGATGGCGCTAATGCACACGAAAGCTGCTTGCCAACCGCCAATAAACAACAGAAGAAGAAAAACGCACCCTGAAAACTTTCCGTTTGAGCGGCTACAAGATACCTCAATCGGATTGGGGAAAGGAATATTCCACCCCGTGTTAATCCGATTATATATTCATTCGGATTGGCACTTTTCTTTCGGAATGAGGCGTATACAAAGATTAAATTCTTTCATTTTGAGCAAATAAACCAAATGCAATTGGAATATTTGGGTCCACGTATACGTGGATTTTGACATATTTGCAAATGGTGAGTAATAAATGTTAATTATAAAAAGTGATATTGGATAATTCCTCACGGCACACCTGACAATTTCTCAAGGCACACTAGTGTGCCACGGCACAGTGGTTGAAAATCACTGCCTTATGCTAACTGGCTTGGGAACGTAAGACATGTGAGCTCGTGTTTCACATAAGCTTTGTGGATGATGGGCAACATTTAAAAAAAAAAGTGTAGTTTTCCTTGAAATATGAAATATTACATTTATTCCCACTTTGGGTCTGGAAGCAACTACTGGAGGTGATCAAGGAAGTTTTTACTACACATTTCCAGAGTGCTATGTTTCAGTTTCATGATACCGGATGCCAACCATAAGACGTTTCCCACATGATTTAGCTCGCAACCTAGACAGTTCAAGCAACAAAAAAACCCAAAGAGAATGAATGTGAATGTGAAATACATAACGTACACCATGTGATAGCGCCACCAGCAGTCACAGACTATTAAGTCCGTCACACTGGCATCTGCACATAGCCCCCCATGTGACATAGCGTGTGTCCCAAACATAACACAGGACTGTACATTTTTCCACTGGCCTAAGGGTCTTAATTTCACGCTGACGCGCACTGATCTCAAGCCAGCAGATCATTGATTCGATGGGGTTAAAAGCATGATTCGGCGACATTTTCCGTCGTTTGCTAAGAAACAGGTCTTTTGAGAACAAGGCTTGAGGTACTGTGCGAACAAAACGATGAAATGGCGGCACTGCTGACTTACTAATAGATGACACATTCGCAACATTGATCGTTAAGCATTAAACCGTGCAGATATCGGGTTCTGGAATTTTGTAATCTTAAAAAAAACTGCACTTTTTGAAATATTTTGCCCACTAGCCGCAATCCTTATAATGGACATAAACACACGTATTCCGCATATAAAGCCTTCTGAAAACAAATCCAAAAAGCTCCATTTACATGTCATGTGACAACCGTACGAACCAAACTGGAGCGATTGTTACACCGATCTATGTTGCCGTGCCGCACCACAGCATCATGAGCTTCACCATACACTTGACAACGCACTCACAACGCCTCAGGCGAGCGACTCTTGAAGGGTAAAGCTACCATAGATATTGGGAGTTCATGCTCTGTGTAGCGTTCCTTGCTATGTGAAAGCAATACGCCCACATGCTTTAAAGAACCAAAATACATGCTATGATAAATGTACCATGTATATTAAAGCATAAAACCTTCTTGGAGGTTTAATTCCAAAATAAGTGCAGTTTCCCTTTAAGTTGCCTTCAAGACACAGCTCTTTGTATTTCTAGGGAAACATGTTCTACTGTTACAACATCATTAAAAAGTCACGCCATCCTGAAAGAGAATATTATCTCCACACTTCAGTCCTTGTTTATTTTCTCTTCTACAAATCAGTGCCAAATTCAAATTGGTAGCGATCCATTTCACGCCGATTCAGACCAATATCTTCCCGTTTTAACCGTGTCCTGCACCGTAACAATCCAATCCCGTTTGAAAGAAATACATGGAGCATGTCAAAGATGGAGACGTCCTGTGAAATCTTAATTGAATTGTAGCAACCGTGTGACAGCCAGTGACACGCTGCAGGACGTCTGGCGGCTACTCTTGTCCCCAAATGAAGGTCACGCCACAGAGGAACGCTTTGACGGGGTCCAGGAGTGCTTGCCCGTTGTCTTTGTACTTTTTTTGTTTTTCCAACCTGCAAGAATAAATTATCGAGGTGCTCTGCAGGCAAACGACTGTAGCCAATTAGCTCCTTTTTTTTTTTTAAATAACGGTACACTCTCTGCCATGGCGCAATCACAGTACATTTGTGCTTCTTCCCCAGAGAGCAAACTGATGACCTTGTCGACAGCCGAGTCGCAAGGCAGCAAAACAACACCCTCAATTGTCATGCCGTGGAAAGTTAAGTTCACTTTGTACGACGTTCAACTCTGATCATTTACTTCTGGGACGATACTTCATGGTTTCCGAAGGGGACTTGATATGCTCATTAGACCAACCTTTGTATTGAGTTGTGGACTCCCGTAGAGCAGGTTCACACCATAAAACCCGCACAGAAAATGTTTAGATCTTCCGATCTACGCCTATTCCAGCTGTATTTCCTTTGATGTGTGCTTCCAGCCAAAATGCTCTGTTTTCATTTACCGTATGTTCTGGACCAGGGGTCTCAAACACGCGGCCCGTAGGCCAAATGTGGCCCGCAGGACACTAGTTTGAGGCCCGCGCAAGTTTGATATGGATGCTGTATGTTATCATGTACCCAGAAAAAATTATTACGTTTGATTAATGTTCATGTTAAAGGTTAAATAACTGTTAATAGTTATCCTCCCTGTCCGTGTGGAAGTGGTAAGTTTTTGGCTTTTTAAGTTTAAAGGAAATAACTTGGAGGCTACCGTTTAGGTCGCTAGCTGTCTAGTTTGCGAGTTAGCATGTGTCTCAAGACTCTGCTGTTGCGCAATATGTTGTAAATAAAAAAAAGTATAAATGTGACTATAGTCGTGTTTTGTCATGTCTACAGGGCTCTAATAATGCTTTGTTCATTTTAATCTGAAAAAAATAATGTCTACCCACCAACTATATGTGGTTTCTTAAGTTTTTATTATTTGCCGTTTTATTATTATTATTATATTTATTTATTACTGATTGATTGATTTTCTTTATTCTTGATTTGTTTATTTATTTTTCATCTTATTTTGTGTAGAAAAATAAAAAGTAAGATATTTGAGAACAGTGGCATGTTTTATCAGAGCTTTTCTTGTAGAAAATCGGAACCAAAGCAAAGTTTATTCATTTTTCTGTTTTTAATAAATGCGTTTTTTGGGGGGGGGTTTGGAAAACCTGATGCTTTCTTCTTGAAAACATAACCCATTGTCTCAATCCCTCCACACAAGAAGCAAACAGACGTTACGACTGTACTCCAATGACATTGGTGACATCAGAGCCGATCAACATGGCCGCCAAATGAGGACAACTCTTTCAGCATCAGTGCCCTACCGTCCACGTGCGGCCAAACTAACACAAACACTTACACAGACATACGGAGAATACAGTGCTCAGCTTTGATATGTTGGGGGGGGGGGGGCGGGGGGGGTACGGTCATGGTGCGCCACGATTGGTGCTAGGTTACATTCGGATGAATGTCTCATGATGCCGTGGCGAAAGGTCCTCATGATAGAATAAACACAATGAGGTCTAGTGTTAAAATATATCATAAAAGCCCGTCTTGTTTGAGAGCACAACTATACATACGATTCTTTTCAGAGCGCACCCTCCTCCCCGGCCTCCTCCCACTCGCTTGCAGCGCCAGACTAGTGTACATGTGCTCAAATGACATGTCACCTTGCATAACCTCCGTGCACCGGTCAAGCCCTGCAAAGGGCCCCAAACGACCTGTGTAAACAGAGCTTGTTTGTCTCGGTCAGACTTAATCAAGCCGTCAAATAGGCCACTTGGATCTGCATGGCTAATACCACTTCTTATGCATTTGACTTTTCCTGTGGGCCGGTGGAGACATATTAATTAAATAATACAATCACTTGCTTTGTCACACAAAGCTAAGCTGTTGATGTTTGCCTCGTTTTAATATACATTGTTTTGGTTTTGGCCGAGTGGTTAGCATGCAGGCCACAGTCAGGAGATGGGAAGACCTGGGTTGGAATCTCCGCTTGGGCATCTCTGTGTGGAGTTTGCATGTTCTCCTTGTGCATGTGTGGGTTTTCTCCGGGTACTCCGCTTTCCTCCCACATTCCAAAAACATGCTAGGTTAATTGGCCACTCCAAATTGTCCATAGGTATGAATGTGAGTGTGAATGGTTGTTTGTCTATATGTGCCCTTGGATTGGCTGGACCCCGAAGACAGCTGAGATAGGCTCCAGCATACCCCCCACAATAGTGAGGCTAAGCGGCATAGAAAATGGATGGCTGCATAGTTTGGTTGTAAGTACAAAATGTATCAAAGTGGCCCCCAATCTTTCCTATTGTCTCTATGCGGCCCCCAGGGAAAAGGGTTTGAACACCCTCCCTGCAAGCCAACTCTTCTAGTGCACAAAAGGGTGGAAATTTGGCAAAACTTGTTGCCAAATTCTAATGTCACTAAACCCCCTAAGCCCGGCTGACTTGAAATTTCTCACACAATTTCTCAACGCATTCTACAGAATCAGCCACTGTAACTTTAGGGTGTTTAGCTAAGACAAAATGAAATGTAGTATGCACCCTTAGGGAAATTGGTTGAAAAACAATGGCCGCCACAGGTGGGATTTGCCATCTTGTGTATTGTACATTTGACTAGTTACAAGGTTGCAGGTTTGAATACACTTCTGGAAAATGAACAAAACATGTTTGATAATGGCCACATTTCATGTTGCACCAGTGTGACTTCACGCGATGTGGCCTGAGGCTCCTGTTAACACAAATAACCGCTGTGAATCGTCAATGTACCCCTCGGCTCTGGAGTCCAAATATCACGGGTTGAAGCGTTTCCAAACGGTACGCTTAGATGCAAATCCGTGCCGGATGGTTAAAAACACACTTGTTTATATTCCAAAGTGGAGCATTTGATGGGAATGTGGTATTGGGTGATGAACTTTCCAGGAGACAAAGGACATCAACATCAGCATTTACTGTAACTAATGATGATATAAGGATAAACACCCAAGGCAGTCTAAATAGTTTGAAAACAGACCCAATCGCCCAATAAAAGTTGTCCTGTTTTGGGTCCTGATCTGAACTTTGGGAAACACAGCATTAGGATTAGCCAGAATAAAAACACCAGTCCAAGTCAATCACAGAAGGAGGTCATTAATCATCCAGATTATATGGCCGTTTAACCTTCAGCCCTTGCTGTAGCAATGATTTCCTGGTCTACAGTCTATATGCTTGCCCTCCAAGCATCCTCAACAGCACATAGTGTATATAGGACAGCTCTTTGTCAATTTGGGTCCCGGCTTATTACTTTACACACTAATCTGCAGGCTCTGTTTACCAGCACGAGCCTTAAGAGAGACTTGAAGTTTGCAGCAATTGAATTATGCACGCCGCACAGCACAGCACAAGAGCCCGGAAAATTGAGGTGGGCTGCAAGGACAAATGCCATTCACGCGGCTCTTCGTTGCCTGCCTACTTCTGTGTGCGAGCCCAAAGTGTTTTGGTGAGACGGCCATGGCTTTTTATTTTGGGTCTTTGTGCAATGTCTGCAGGCATCATCCTCCAAATGATAGGTTTTACTTTCACTGCCTGTCTAATGTCCCCTTCGCTGCAACTGAAAAGATATGCGCAATTGTGCTGAGTCAGACTACTGTCTACTGCTGCAAAGATTGATCCAACTGGGGGGAAAAAGAAGTTGATGCTAGTGTGCTACCAAGATGACAGACATGCAGACATCCAGTAGCGTTATCTGCCTCTGCATGCACTTCGAAACCTTACGTTAATTCATTTATTTTCTACCGCTTTTCCTCACGAGGGTCACAGGCGTGCTGGAGCCTATCCCAGCTGTCTTCGGGCGAGAGGCGGGGTACACCCTGGACTGGTGACCAGCCAATCACAGGGCACATATAGACAAACAACCATTCACACTCACATTCATACCTATGGACAATTTGGAGTCGCCAATTAACCTAGCATGTTTTTGGAACGTGGGAGGAACCGGAGTACCCGGAGAAAACCCACGCATGCACAGGGAGAACATGCAAACTCCACACAGAGATGGCCGAGGGTGGTCTCCTTGCTGTGAGGTCTGCGCGCTAACCACTCGACCGCCGGGCCGCCAACTTTCCTAACAATCGACACAAAATATTGTTACAACAAATCCTATCATGATCTCTGATTATATATTATAATGTTGACATGCTAGCCAGAGTAAATAGATACATGCAAATTATAGCCTACGCTATTGGTTGCGATGCAATATAAATAAACATGACTATCGCTGATGTAAATAGTGCTTCATTCACTCATTCATTCATTTTCTACCGCTTTTTCCTCACAATGGTTGCGAGGGTGCTGGAGCCTATCCCAGCTGTCTTCGAGCGACAGGCGGGGTACACCCTGGACTGGTGGCCAGCCAATCACAGGGCAAATATAGACAAACAACCATTCACACTCACATTCATACCGATGGACAATTTGGAGTGGCCAATTAACCTAGCATGTTTTTGGAATGTGGGAGGAAACCGGAGTACCCGGAGACAACCCACGCATGCACGGGGAGAACATGCAAACTCCACACAGAGATGACCGAGGGTGGAATTGAACCCTGGTCTCCTAGCCGTGAGGTCTGCGCGCTAACCGGTAAATAGTGCTTTTTTATCACTAAATATTGCAACACTTATAAAACTCATGTATTATATTTCTGATGTTTTGTACATTTATTTCAAAATGCCTATGGTGATGTCACTCCATCATGCTACCGCGATACAAATAGATGCATCACTTATCAGAGTTATCTGTATCCTGCTATGATTGATAGCAAAGGATATTGAGGATACTAATGGTGACGTTATACTTGAAAATATTTATTATTGCAGATACTTTCAAATCAAATTGTGTCATTATGACACAAAAGTTATACAATACTCGCACTTCACGCATAAAGTCCATGGTTAATTTCATATCCTTTTTAGTTTTCTTGCAAAGTATAAACATACAATTGTATCGTAATACAGTTGTTACCACGGGGAAATGATGACATCATATCACACGAAAAGTTGGTCTGCCATTCAAACAACTAAATGATACATAGATAGGCAAGACGATGTGTCAATAAGCCCCAACACCCCCAATTCCATCCATGCTCTCATGGCTGTCTTTCACAAACGCATGCTATGTACATGCTGCCTATTCAGGCTGAAATGACTAGGAACAATCAACCCCCCCCCCCCCCCCCCACCCTTGTACTGGCACACACACACCCCACACACCCTCCTGTTTTTTTCATTCTTTCATTCCCCCGGCCAGGCGCAAATGCACGGACATGCACGATCACACGAACGCACACAAACGCAGGCACGACATTTCATGCCATGTGATCTCGCTAGGCATCATGCCAATGGCCAAACATGTCACTTTGCAGAGAGCTGACACACACACACACACACACACACAGTGAGACACACAAAGTGTATGCAGAACATTTGTCATGAGTTTTCAGGTTTGCCACATGAACGTCCAACATGAAACTGTATTTTCAATCTTTTCTGTGAGATCCAATGTGTGATTGTCCTGCCATGTTTACTGTTTCATTGTCTCCGGTCTTGGAAGGCTTCCTGACATGAGCCCAGTGAAAAAAAGCAGGCGAAAGCGGCAACGTTTGCTGATCCTTTTTTTTCGTTTTCCACACTCTTCCTAAACAAAACAAAAATTGCTGCAAAATTAGTACCACTGCTTTCAGGAACTGCAATCGATACCAACGTTATTATGTCGGTGTCTGCTTAGAATTGCAAGAAGGGTTTACAAAATGGCGTATTCCTCGATATAGCTTAAAGAAAAAAGGGGTGGCGACCCTGAATTGTGCCACCTTGTGTGGAGATTCAAAGGAGGGAGGACCTGCCTGGGGTCTCCTTGGAGGCCAACTCCTTTATGCTGTGAACACATGGCTGTGTGAGACCGCTTTCTATGCCGCTTATCCTGACTAGGGTGAAGGTATGCTGGAGCCTCTCCCAGCCAACTAAGAGTGAGAGGCGGGGTCCACCCTGGACTGGTGGCCAGCCAATCCCAGGGCACATATAGACAAACAACCATTCACACTCACATTCATACCTATGGACAATTTGGAGTGGCCAATGAAGCTAGCATGTTTTTGGAATGGAGGGGGGGAAACCGGAGTACCCGGAGAAAAGGCACGCATTCACGAGGAGAACACACAGAGGTGGCCGAGGGTGGAATCGAACGTGGGTTTCCTAGCTGTGTAACCACTCTTCCCATATTGAACACATTATATGTATTTTTAAGACATTTTAATACATAAAAGAGATGCATTGAAATTAATTTTTTAGATGCTTTTTTAGCGGTTTTTATATCTTTAGAATGCACAGAAAATATACATATGGACAACTTGGAATTGTCGAACTCGGGTCTTCCCCACGTCCTGAGTGGTGTCTACATACTAACCACTCGCCCACCGTGCGGCCATGATGATGCTAATCATGGGAAATGGGTCGCTTGGTGCAACTTAGCTTTTTGTTTAGCCCACCAAACAAACTTTAGGATTTTTAACCTGCTCCAGACTGGCAAGTTAAATTAGTGCGGGTTTACACAACATTGTTTTGCATTGTCTTTACATACCAACACCTGGAAGTGAACATGTTCCAAACCCCTGCATTACTGTTTCTATTTAAATGCTCAAACCTTACAAAACTACAGAATTCAGAATTCCATTCTGCACTGGAGGATGAGACTATTCCTGCAATGTGTTCAAAGGATAAGTTAGAGTCCATTTGCCACGGTTCGCCAGTTAGCGACGTTGTTGTTCCGACACAAGCTTGCTAAAGTCAACAGCGCCTCTGCTGGTTGCAGCCGAGTAGTGCACACCGTGTTTCCTCAACTGCTTCATAACAAGTCAATACAATGGTTTCTTGAGATATTTCTCAGGAATAATAATAATATGCAATGGAAACAGCTTTCAAAGACACCTACACAACGGGCTGAACGCCATACTGTATCATCATGCTGACAGGTAATGAAAACAGCAACGGAAAGTAGGAAGATGGTAACTTCACAGATGACCTGCAGCCATCAACAAGCCCTGACAACACACACACGCCTCAAAAGAGGCACGGACCCACAAGCGGCGATGGAAATATAAGACCATTGTATGAGAACGCGGTGCCATGTATCGCATGCCATCGACGCTGAGTCACAGGGAACGGAAGGGAGGGGAAACGCTGCACATATAAACATGCCGCACACATAAACATACACATAAACAGAGCATGTGGGCACACGTGGTGTGTTTATGCTCTATGGAACATTTTTGACTATGCGTGAAGAGACACAGAGGGAGGTGACTTTTCTTCTGTATGATCTGCAAAGGAACCATTAGTATTCCTTACTAACAGGATGCTAGCAGGATGCTACTTTGTGTTGTCCAGCAGACCAACAAGATAATTTTTTGTACAGTACTGTTTCTTTCTTTGGACAGCTTGTCACCGTCGTTTTCGTGTTCAGGCCTCAGATGGGATTGAAAAGTGCTGCCGTTCCCTCTCCTTGACACGCTCTTAGCACACAAGCCACCCCCCTCACCCCCCACCCCGTCCCTCCACACCAAGGCCCCCTTGTGGAATGCTGTATAGTGTGAGGCCTATGGAGGAAGGGCATCCCAGGACACAGCCGACACACACACGCACATACAGCTGCTGGGAGCCGTCACGACCCTCTGGAAGAGCTCCAGGGTGATGATGGACCCCGCTCGGGAGGTTTTAAACCAGGAAACCAGAAAGCAGAATCACATGAATTTATTATGTGGGTACACACGCATAGTAGTGGCTCGGGCGCGAGGCTAACTAGAATTTAAGTTGTCAACATTTTGAAAACCTTTTTAAAGGAAACTGCATTTTGGAGGAATTTGGCCCATCTTCCACTATCCTTGTGTGACACATGAACACACGTCTCGTCTCTGATGTGCGTTCTAAAGATATCCAAACAGATAAAAAGGGACAGCTCATTACTGCACATTATGTGATAGCAAATGCTACGAAAATACCTCCAAAAGGTTTTCCGGTTTTATATACATGCTATGACCATGTAGTAACATTGATAATATATAATACTTACAGTACAGGCACTACTTTTTACAGTTTTAGAACACACATGAGAAAGACATATCTTGCACGAATCATACATACTTTTATTAGTTATTTCGTAGTGTGATTAAGTCAGAACCTCGGACCCATTTACTTGATATTTATCGACAATGTCATGGTGGCTAAAAACGATTCATCAAACCTTGAGATGGTCAATGAAGTATCTCAACTTAGGATGTCTGATAATTATCCATACTGATAATTATCTGCCCAATATCAGCATAAAGATGCGATATCGGTTGATATCAGCATCTGATTTTTTCCCAATCATGAAAAACGATAAACGAAAATACGTTACACGTATCGGTATCGGATGATTTTGGTATACGTTTTACTGAATTGTCCTACGAAAGAAAAGTATATTAAAATGTTATTACTTCCTCACAAGTAGTTGATATTAAATGAATACTTGAATTCAAGTTGAAGTACCGACTTGCATCTGGTTTTGCTTGGTTTGAATGCCAAGAAACTAAAAACTGATATATCAGATTCTCAACACGGCTGCACGGCGGTCTAGTGTTTAGCGCGCAGACCTCACAGTTACGAGACCAGGGTTCAATTCCACCCTCGTGCATGCGTGGGTTTTCTCCGGGTACTCCGGTTTCCAAAAACATGCTAGGTTAATTGGCCACTCCAAATTGTCCATAGGTATGAATGTGAGTGTGAATGGTTGTTTGTCTATATGTGCCCTGTGATTGGCTGGCCACCAGTCCAGGGTGTACCCTGCCTCTCGCCCAAAGACAGCTGGGATAGGCTCCAGCACCCCCTGCAACCCTCGAAAGAAAAAAGCGGTAGAAAATGAATGAATAAAGATTCTGAACACAGTCATTATTTGTTAACTACATCATTGAAAGATAAACGCTATGTTGATTTAAATAATACAATCATTAAAATATTGTCATTCAATTTGAGTCTCTCTGGGCTATGACCTTTCTGGACGAACATGCTGTGTCTGGGTTCGAACATTCACCTCGTGGGTCTATCGCCCAGATTAGTGTGTGTGTTATGGCACGTTCCTGTGAACCCAGTATCGTGTCTGGGCTCGTGACACAACTAGTAATTATAACCCCAATGACAGTTAGCATGTCTTCGTCCTAGTCATACGCATTGAATCACGTCTTTTAAGACGGTTAGGAAAAGTCTTTATGGTTAATAATGGTTTTATGATGGCTACACTTTGGACTCTGGAGCGGATTAACCCCTCAGCGCTACCATTTACATGAGGAAAGCGTTTGACAATGCAGCCTAATTCCATACAAGGGCATGTTATACATCATTGGATAGATCATCCACTGCTAATGTTAGCTTGGTTGGAAACATGAAAACTCACCTTTGACGCCTCACGGTATTCCAAATGAACCTGAACAGTCCTGTTAAGGTGACAACGGATAGCATATGAGATGAGGAAACACCGATGTTGTTTGGTTGGTTGGTGGACTTCTGTGATGAAGGCAGCGTACTCCTGCGTCAAAAAGCACATCAAAGTTGTGCCTTTCAACTTTTTATCTGCCACCATTTTCAAAACTACAAGGACAAAGCAGTCTTCAAAGACAAGATAAAGCCTCAAGAACGCCACGGAGCTTTGCTTGCATGGGAGTTTGTCAACACTTTGATCAAGTTTCTCCAAATTGCAACGTTTGGAACACCTGATCCGGTTGTAGATTTTTGTGGCATCGCCGTCACATTTGAAATGAAGACTCGTGATACGGCCTCATTGCGTTTTCCAGACGGTCCCATAGAACCAGTTATTTTAAATGCACATTTTCAAACCTAAATAAACATTTTCAGTGTATTCAACCTCATCTTCCTCAATGTCAATAGCGAATAGACTAATTCTGTCTCGGGGGGGATTAAATGCAGCTAAAGGGAGCCCAAAACCATACATCTATGTACGCCAATAGGAGGACAGCTTCATATTTAATTTGCAAGTAGCAATGAAGTCTGTAAAATTAAATAATAAAAAAAATTACAACTATAATGATGAAAATGGTAATATTAATAATGATTATAATAATGGTGATAATCATAACAATAATAATGGTAATAATGATAACGATTATAACAATAATGATAATAATGATAATAACAATAATAATATTACAATGATAATGTCGTGTGGTTAGCGCGCAGACCTCACAGCTAGAAGACCAGGGTTCAATTCCACCCACGGCCATCTCTGTGTGGAGTTTGCATGTTCTCCCCGTGCATGCGTGGGTTTTCTCCGGGTACTCCGGTTTCCTCCCACATTCCAAAAACATGCTAGGTTAATTGGCCACTCCAAATTGTCCATAGGTATGAATGTGAGTGTGAATGGTTGTTTGTCTATATGTGCCCTGTGATTGGCTGGCCACCAGTCCAGGGTGTACCCCGCCTCTCGCCGGAAGACAGCTGGGATAGGCTCCAGCACCCCCCGCGACCCTCGTGAGGAAAAGCGGTAGAAAATGAATGAATGAATGATAACGATTATAATAATAATGATAATGATAATAACAATAATAATATTAAAATGATAATAACAGGGGAAAACAAGACTGTAGCATGAACATGATTATATCTTGCAAAAAGGGGTAGGCATTAATAAGCTTTTGCTTCAGCCTACTCCTTTTGGGCTTGTGATCAGATAGTTGCATACAAATGTAAATAATGGAAAGTTATATTTTGATTGATGTAAGAAATGCACTGTAATGTTTCATATATTTGCCCAAATAAAATTTAAAAAATAATAAAAAATTTAAAAAATTTTGGTAGGACTTTTTAAAAGCAATTTTGCCCCCCAAAATCTGCAGCGTTAAGGGTTAATTTGACTTCCTACGAGAAAACCTGCTACAAATCCTGATATACTGTATTCCGTATGAAGAGGTTCCACTCTACATTTTACTTCATTTCTCAGCCAATTATGCAATAATCTTAACGAGACAGGACAAGTCGCCCATCGTGTTTCCAAAGCATCATTGCAGATTTCCATTTGCACCAAACCTAAGTACCTGGCGCCAGGTGGAACCATTTGTTCTCAGGACTTTGAAGCTATCACAGCCTCTATTACTATGCTCTCTGATTGAGACATGTCTGTGACATTTCAGCCAACTGAAGCTGCAACTGAAATCTAACTAAGCTTGTTTGGAAAAGCAGGGGAAAGGAAGTAACAGGAAACAGAGAACACGGGCCACACACACACCTGAGTATATGCTTCACCTGCCTTTTATGACCTCAAGGGTTCAAGGAAGGTGAACTTTGCCACAGCTCAGCTGCATGTTTCCAAGTGTCATTTCCTTTTTACTTCACTTTCACAGAGTAGCAATTACCGTAATATACAGTACGTCGTGGGTGTGTTGTAAATTGATAATACTACTACTAATTGCTAATACTACAGTTGGGGATGGTGCAGCTGCTTTTCAGTGCAAGGAAAAAGAGAAAAATGCTGTCCAGTCCATTGCAGGACTCCCACGCTTGTGCAACACTCCACAATAGCTTCATTGTGGGTGGAGATTTTTTGTTTTGACTTCACCGTGACGCAACTTTTTTTTCCTTTTTTTTTTATTGTGCCACTTTCTCCGGTACAGTACAGTAAAAAGTATGACAACCATTTAGGGCTCGACAGCTACAACTGGGATACATTACCCCGCAATTTGAAGCACTGCAGTGTCATGTCAGCACGTTTGCTTGGGGGAGGTAATGCATGGCTATGCGTCACAGCCACCAAGCATACTGTATATATAATATATAATTCAATGAGATATATATTTACCCGAATAGGAGGTTATTCCATGCACGGTGACGAGCTGTCCTCTTCAGGCGACAAATAAAGTTTGCCGATTAGGAAAAAAAACGACCCCCTTGTTTTCCTTCTTCTTCTAAGCGAGTCTCGTGGCTCTACCGTGGCCGCCCGTCGCCCCTCTCCCTCGGCCACGCTCGTCCTCTGAGTGCCCGCTGCCTGTGTGGAGGGAAGTGGGAGCCGCTCACATGGACACTTGAACAGAGCAGCTCGACTTCGCGTCCCGTTTGGCTAACAGCACTTTTAAAGAGGCAGACATCTTTTTTTTGTTGTTGTTAGTGGCGGGTAGCTTCTTTACGGAAGCTAGGCTAATGTAGTCATGTCGTGCCGCCTTTTACGGACACATGAACTCGGTGCACTCGGGAGCTATTATAAAGAAGCCAATGAAGCTCCCCTCCCCTCCTCCCTCACATTTGCCACCAGCACCGAAATGGCTCGTTGGTCAAATGTGTTGTTGTGCTTTCGTGAAAGGCAAATAAATGACACGTTTAAAGCGGGCACACTTGATTCCTTGTGTGCGACAGGAAAGTGAACATGTGTGGTTACCTCACATGTCCTCAGATGACAGCGGCAAACGCGACTACCTTCTGCGCATGCGTGTTTTTTTTCCTGTTTGGGAGCTAGTGTCAGCGCTAACTGCTGGCGGCTGGCCCTTACTGCAGCCGTGCAATGCAATGAATGGAGTACAGTATAGTACAGTACACTGATGTAAACAAAACAATCACAATTCCATTATGAGAAAATATTGTATCAAGTTTATGTATTGTATAATTTTTATAAAATGCTAAAAAATGATAAAACACATTTTTTTTAAATATTTGTAATTATGCAGGGAAGTTGAAGTCCCCTGTTGGTCCCTTATTTACATTGAAGTTATTTTAAACTTAGCTACAATTTAGAAACAAAACACCACATTCTATGGTCTTGATGCAGGATTCCGGTATGAGTGGGGAAAATGGGAAACCACTATGACACAACCACAAAAAACACAAAAGTCATCCTGAGAAATGAACTTCTCTTTTAAAGGGGTCCAAAAGAAGAAATGAAAATGGCATAACCATGAACGCTGCTGTGGGGGTCATGTGCAGTGCACTGCCCAGTGAGTACACGCTGCATAGAACATGTTGATCCACATTACGATACCAAAAGCTCATTACTGCAAACAACAGTATAATCCAGGGATCGACTGAGGCCGCCAGCTTGTGTGTCAAGATGCGGACCCCTTTGGCTGGCGCTAAAAGCATCCGCCATTATTGCGTCAAAGGGTTCATTTCATAATAATGGGGCGTTAAATCTTGGAGACTATATAAGGTGATTGGGACACAGCCATCGCCATTGTTATGCTTGACAGGAACCAGAAGGTCATGCTGTGGTTAGTGTGTGAGAGACTGTGAGAAAGTGCGTCACAGACACGTGAAGAGCTACCAACGTGACACTTGACCCTCCCGAGCTCGTCTCTCATGACACAGCCGCCGTCATGGCCGCTTTAGGTGACATGTGGCCAGCAACATCAGGCATGTGGATGGAAAAACATAACTGAAATTGATCGAGCGCTATCAGTCTGGAAGGTTATAAAGCCTTTTGTAAAGCCTTGGGACTCCAGCGAAGCTTCTCAGGAGTGGCCATCCAACTGAAATGACCCCCAATAGGTCACAAAAGACCCCGCAACAACATCCAAAGTACCGCAGGCCTCACTTGCTTCAGTTAACGTCCGTATTCATGACTCCACCATGAGAAAGACATTGGGAAAAACTTTCTGAGACCAAAACCACAGCGTGAAAAACGTCTTGATGATCCCCAAGACCTTTGGGAAAATACTATGTGGTCTGAAGAGACTCAATTTGTACATTTTGGAAGGCGTGTGTCCAATTACTACCATAAAAGTAACACCACATTTCAGAAAAAAACATCAGACCAATAGTAAAATATGGTGGTGGTAGTGTGGTGGTCTGGGGCTGTTTTGCTGCTGCAGGACCTGGAAGACTTGCCATGATAAATGAATGAATGAAACTTTGGTTGAGCAGCAGGGCAATGATCTAAAACACCAGCAGGTCCACTGCAAGTTAGCTTAACGCTTGATTGCAGTTGTTGCTGCTAACGGGGGCTATCACTTTTTCACACAGGACCACGTACTGTTTTTATTTCCTTAATAAAGTTTCATTTAAAAGTCTATTTTGTGTTCAGTTGTGTTGTGTTTGACAATATTACCAAACAAACCGAATAATGACTCAAACGACTTAGCTTGACCAAGCAACTGCTCATGTAATTAGCATGTAGCTGAACGCATAACTACTAGCAGGTATTTTGGGAGGGAGCTGTGACAAGAAAATACAGACAATGAGACATTTTATTCCAATAAAGAATCATGTTTTAGTGTAGACAGAATCAATAACGCCTCTCGTTCAGTGTTGCACAACAGCTAAACCAGGCTTTCCCAAACATTTCCACCTGAAATGAACTATGGTCCCCCCAACCCCCAAATGCATTCAAACACATCAGATATTGCTACCAACATACAGGATGCTGAACATCAGGACTATTCCATTGCACTGTTCTGGTTGCTACATCAAGGAAAGGCAAAGATCTTCTACATGAGAGCGGTTCTCTGCTGCGTTTAAGGACGTGATGTAAAATCACTGGTCAAAGATCCTGCAACAGGAGTGCTCTGCTGTAAAGAAGTTTTGAAAAAACTGAATTAGAGTGCCTGTTTATGTTTAATGTGCCTTTGCAGTCCGGTGTATATTTGAGGTCTGGATTCAGAAAAGCCTGGATTAAACATAAGGAAGGATTCGTAATTTGGATTGGCAAACCGAAGAACTCCAAGCTGCACCTGAATTACCTGAACTACAAATGGCACGAAATGAACATTTTAGTCCTCTGAGATCACATTCATTTCCTCATGCATCACTTTTGCAAAAACAGAACATTTTCAACGTTATGTAAGGTACAATATCCAAAAAGCTACATGTCCACAAACACCATGAAGCACCAGCCGAGCCCCCCCACCATGAACATTGTGATCTGCATGCTGTAGATGATCAGGTCGTTCACGACCCCGAAGTCCAAGCGCCTGTGTCCAAGCAAGATGAGTATGACAGACAGCTTGTACTGCAAGCGCAGGAGGACGCGCACGCTCACGTACTGCACGAAGAACAGCGCGGACAGCGCCACCCACAGCAGGGAGGTCAGCAGACTGCAGCCGAAGTAGAGCAGGAAACGCAGGAAGCTGTAAATGCAGCGCGAGCGCAGGTAGAGGTCAAAGTTGTTGTACTTGGTGCGCACCAGCTTGGTGGCGTGCGTGGAGCCGCAGGCCGAGTGCATGCAGGTGGTGTGGGGGCCATGGAAGCTGCGCACCCGCCGAGGGATGGGGATCACAGGCATGGGTGGGCTACTGGAGCCCCCGGTTAGACAAGGACTTGCCTTGGGGCGGTGACGCTGCTTGCATTGTGTGGTGGCTGGCTGTTTCCTGCGAGGGGGAGTGGTTGGTAGAAGGCTAGCCAGCAAGCTAGCTTTTGTTTTCAACACCACTGGAGCACTGCGGAGATGAGACCACATGAGACCGTTATGGATGTAGTCCAAAGTGCAGATCATGCATTGCTAAACGGAAGAAGAACATACGGCAAACAATGCAGTACTTTACCATTACCTAGACTTAACTAGGGTTAAATTCCCGTTTCCTTTCGGACATGTTGAACAGTGCAAGTGTACTTCAATGCAACTTCAATAAACTAAACAGTACCATAATCTATAAGGGTGATTCAAACCCAATTGCGGAAAAACATAACACTGATATTGATATAGCCCAGTACTTCTCAAATAGAGGCTTTCATTTCAATGCAGACCTACCAACATGTACAAATGTAAAGTACTCAACATGCAATTTGACTCTTGAATATTCTGCTATGCTCTCCATTTTGTTGCATTTTCCTGGTTTCATTTTTAACTTCAGTCTGTACAGTACAGATAAATGAACAAATATTATCAGTTTCTCTAGTCGCAAGTTGCAGGCTAATGCATGGTATTCACCTACAACAACGAAAATAGCTAGCATACATCAAACAAAGCATTGTCTACAACAAAAATAGCTAGCATACATCAAACAAAGCATTATCAACAAGTGAGCGCGCTTACATGCAACTTACACGCCGTTTCCCGCCTTTGAAATTATTCTTCTCTGACACACACAGAAGAGTAACACTCTATGTTACATTTTTAACAGTTGATTTCGATATAAACACACGATATTTGCCGTCTTTTCAACCAGATGTTCATCTCTTCCCCCCATCTACGGTGGAGAGGCTGCCGGAAGTACACCCCGTGTGTCGTAAAACGTTGGCGTCACCCAAGGTTGACGGCACTGCAGATTTAAAGGACCAGTACACACACTACAGTGTACAGTACAGTACTGATATGCCGCAGCAAAAAAACATTAACTCTCACATGTTGGTTCGTTTTAGTTATTTTGTAGTTATTTTTAGTTATTTTTGAAAAGTCACTAGAATAAACATTTTACAACATATTTTGGGAGATGATATTAAATTAAATGTCATATGGTGATATCATATAGCAATGTCTCAAGAATAAAGTGGTCATTTGATTAAAAAAAATACCAGGAAGGGAGTAATTTGATTAGATAAATAGTGTACAAAAACTGTAATATTTTTATTTTATTATGAGACAAATTTTACAACATTAGATTAATACTCCGACCAGTCAAGGGTGTACCCTGCCTGCGTACAGCTGGGGTAGTCTCCAGCATATGCATATGTCCCACAAATAAGTGCTTATTATACATACAAAAGGGGTCATTTTGCAGAGGATTTCAGGCGTAAGAGGCGTTATGCAAAATTCGAAAAACAAACTTTACTGTGATATTTAACCAAACACACATAAAGCTGTCTCTGACACGGAATATACTACGTGTACTTTGGAATAATGACTGGAGTCAGTAATGGGATTCACTGAAGAATCGTTTGAACGGCAGCCAAATGGAGAAGGCTGCCGTGGCACACTAGATAATGAATAATAAATGTAGGGGATAATTATATCTGTCCACAAGAGGGCACCATTTCCCGTCAAAAATAGTTTGGGTTACTTCCTAAATGTATCTGTGAATGTATCTGAAATAATTTGTCACTTGTACGTCATGTACACACACACACAGACTTTTTTTGTGTGTGTGTTTATAGATGTATCTTAGCAGTATCAACTGGGTCAACAAATATTGTACGTATATAAATGTACATTACAGAATAGATCGAGACAGGTTTTCCCACAAGAGGGCGCTGTTTGTTCATCTAATAGTTAATCTAATCATTATCATTCATTCATTTTCTACCTCTTATAAAATAAATAAATAAATAAATAATAATAAAAGTAAATATTTACTTTCACTTTTAGTGACAAAAATGTTTATACATATACATTTAGAAAATATACAATGATAATGAACATTTTTAATGGATGCTTTCATTTTTGGCCAAAAATGAAACATTAATTAACATAACTCCACTGTCCATCTTTTTATCAGGGTTAGGGTTACTCTGGAAATGCTAATATATATACTACACAATGAAACAACTATAAATATTAATGCCATCATATTATTTTCTACATGAATGACAAGGCTTTGGTGTGTTTGATCAGACATTATATTTCTATTTCCTTCTATTAGGTCACCAAATATGGCTCAAAGAGGAAGTCATGGCCACAGGTGAGGTGGTGAGAATCCAAACATGCTCTTTCATCCTCCTCCACTACCGTGTAGACTTGACCTGAATCAATTAATTCATTAACTAAGTAGAGGTCACCACAGCCAGTAGTTGGCCAAGACAAATTAAATCAATTATTCAGGCTAATAAGATGAGGGAGACTTTTAATTAGTGAAGCTTTAATCAAAAAAAGGTTTGTTGCATTATGAAGCAGCTCCGAGAGAGACCAGTTTGGAGTCAAAGTCTAATTCACTTGGTTGTTTTTTTTGTTGTTGTTGTTTTACATTTTCCACTGTTTTTGTGGAATGAATGACGGATTATTAGGGCCAAATTGGAAAAAAAGATTTTACTCTATGAAAATATTGCATTTATTCATAGTGAATGCACCCAAAAAAATTATTGAAGTAATAGAAATATTTAGTAAAACCTACTCAAAATAGTTGAGCAGCTACATCATCATTTGACTATACTTACAAATGATTAGTTCAGTCAACATAATTGACATATCGAGTTTCAGATCAAATCTTTTTGTGCAACCACTTCGAAAAATAAAATCAGGTTCATTGAACAAAAGTCTTGTTAAGCTAACCAGTGCTAAGATGCTAGTCTATCTGCGGTTCAACTATAATTATTTTCCTTTCTCTGTTGGAGTGTTTATTCGAACAAGCATGCGACGGGAGAGAGGTCACCGCTAACGAGAGGCCAACACAGGTCGTTAAGAGCGAGGTTAGAAACCTCGGGTGTGCACGTGGACGTTGTGAAGGAACGCTCGCGCCGCCGGCCGCCATTAACCAGATTGGCCTGTGGAGGTCAGTAGGGGTCAATTGATAGGTCAATCACCTTGTGGATTCCATGACCCCCTAGTCGTGTTGCCCTTTTGGAGCCGGGACGCCTGGACGCTCATTTGGCCTTGTGCATTCCGCTGCTACCTTTAACATGAATAGAAAATAAAATCTATTCCATCACTTATGCTGATTTACGCTCGGGCCCCTGCAGCCCTCGAGACCGAGCTGAAGGAACATTTTTAATGCGGCGAGATTTATGCAGCAAATTACCTCACAGTAGTAAAAGTAGGAGGGCTGGAGTGTGTTTGTGTCATATGTTTTTTTTTTTTTTACACGGCAATGCGCATCAATAATAGTAAAGACACTACAGTAAATGCCACCTGAAGTGCAAGACAGCAAACCTGAGATAAAAAGCGTGATGCAAAACAGTGAGATCCACACCAAGAAAAAAATACCTCCACACGCCGCTCCCGCAGGCAATGATGTCAGGGGTGGAGACGCTAACGAGGGTCGGGTGAGCGGGCTGACCTCATGACATCATGGCGGAGAAGGCGGTGATGACAGGATTAGAGGCGGAGGAAGGTTGAAGGACCCCTTGCAGTAAAGTAGCACGTGTTAACGTCATCTGTGTACTTCAAATAGTCGGACATTATAGCTCACACAGCGGAGAAGGCCACACAGGAACCAATGGAAGACATCCTGAATTTGGTTTTCAAGAAAAAGATTACATTTATTTGAAAGATTCCAATTCCTGATTCTCTGTCCATCAATCAAAAGACCCATCAAAAGGTAGCGTACCACTGCTTTGTTGAAAAGGTTATTATTAGAGTCGTTGGCAGGGGCGTCACTATCGGGGGGTTAGCCCCCTGAAGATGCACAGGTTATGAATGAATGTAATAGACATTCAAAAAAAAATCCCAAAACCAAATAAGGAACAAGAACCGGAATATAACTTTCCCACTTTTGGACAGATTTAGTAGAGATACTCAATTCTTTTGGGCCACCATTAAATGTACACAAGTACACACAATCTACACTGCATAACCGCTGCTCAAGCTCTGCAACCATTCTATCCAGTGGACAGTGATTAATGATATAATAATCATTATTATATTATTAATTAGCCTATTATTATTACTATCATCATTCTTCTTCTTCTGATAATTACTACTACTAGTAGGCTAGTATAGCCTGCTTATTGGATTGCTTATTAGACTGCTTTTGCCCTATTTTATACAATTTGTCATTTTATACATTTTATTTTATTATATACAATTTGTCATTTTTGTTATATTCTATTATATTTTTTATTTATTATAGATTTTATTATATAAAATTTGTCATTTTTGTTATATTTTATTTTATATATTTTATAATATATTAATAATAATAATATATTATTATTATTATTATTATTATATAATATATAATAATAATATATTATTATTAATAATTATATAATATTATATATTATAATATAATATTATATATTATATAATATAAATATTTATATATTAAATATTTTATTTATTTTTATTTATTACAGATTTTATTATATACAATTTGTCATTTTTATATGACTTTTTATATTTTTTATAGATTTTTTGTAAAAAAAAAAATCTAAAAATATAAAAAATATAATAAAATCATATCAAAAAAATATCGAATTATTTAGGCTGAAGCCCCCCTAAAAAGGCCTAACTGGTCGTTGGGGTTTGCGTTCTTATTCACTGTACCAAATTAAGAATGTCATCAAAATATAAGAAAAATCCATCTCCTATGCCGCTTGTCCTCACTTGGGTTGTGGCGGTATGCTGGAGCCTATCCCAGCTGACTTCGGCGAATGTCGGGAAGCATCCTGGACTGCATGGTCTTCAGAAAAACAGACATGGAAGGGACAGTGAGCTCGTGACATCTGGGTGTTCATAAGAACTTTTGGGGTGCAGGGGGTGCTTCTCTGATGTGGTGAGCTGGGGGGAGCAGCATCACAGTAGCTGACAGGAAGAGGCTTGCTAAACCGATAAAGAGGCCAGCTATGTCGTGGGGGTTGGGGGGGGGGGGGGGTCCTGTGGAACAAGCGGAGGAGGTGGGCAACCCATCACTGCACCAAGGAGCTCCATTAGTCACAGTGTGATGCATCCACAGTGTGTGGAGGAGGGGCATCGTAGGTCTTGGCTTCCTGCAGCTGTCAGAGTCTAGAACCTCTGTACCACGGCTGCACGGTAGGGGAGTGGTTAGCGCGTAGACCTTACAGCTAGGAGACCAGGGTTCAATTCCACCCTCGGCCATCTCTGTGTGCATGTTCTCCCCGTGCATGCGTGGGTTTTCTCCGGGTACTCCGGTTTCCTCCCACATTCCAAAAACATGCTAGGTTAATTGGCCACTCCAAATTGTCCATAGGTATGAATGTGAGTGTGAATGGTTGGTTGTCTATATGTGCCCTGGGATTGGCTGGCCACCAGTCCAGGGTGGACGGCTGGGATAGGCTCCAGCACCCCAGGAAAAGTGGTAGAAAATGAATGAATGAAATTCTGTACAATAACCGTGCAATAAACTTGTGGCGTGGTCGGCAGGTACAGAGGCTATCCCGTGTAACTACCTTGATTTTGCTCTTGTACTTTTGCTGCTGTAAACCTGGAATATGATCATATCCCATTTGCGCTAATTCCCAAACATTTCATCCAAATCCATTCAGAACTTTTCAGATTAATTTGACCACAAACAAACAAACAGATAGATGGCTATTGGCTAAATGGGATTTAAAAAGATCTAATCCTTATTGGTAGTGGGAGAGGAAGATCACATGTCAGCTGTCACCTCCTCTAATATTAAACACCGATGCCTTGGGTGAGTCGGGTCTCTTTTTACCTGGGGACACCCAAACTGTGTTGACCTGTGTGCATGTGAACTACACACAATGCACGGGCTGACGGTGAACTACTCAGGAGAGATGTACATAAACAAACATGGCAGACAGCATTTGTGCCGTCTCTAATTTATTCATTCATTCATTCATTTTCTACCGCTTATCCTCACAAGGGTCGCGGGGGTGCTGGAGCCTATCCCAGCTGTCTTCGGGCGAGAGGCGGGGTACACCCGGGACTGGTCACCAGCCGATAAGTGGCATAAAAATCGATCAATAAGTGGCATAAAAATCCATAAAAAAGCTGAATAAGCTCTTGTGTGTGCACATGTAAACACAGTCAACCTTCTACAGAGAGCATTTAGCCACTCATGAATAATCCAGTGGGAGCATCCAGCAGATGGGGGGCCTGCGGAGGGGGTCCGAAACCTGAGACAGACACCTGACGCATAAAAGAAGAAATGACCTGAATGACCTTTAGCTACTAGCTACCTTCTCTTCTTTGTTTGGAAGTCCAGCTTCACCCGACAAGATTCGTATGAGGGTCACAGGGCATGCTGGAGCCTATCCCAGCTGTCTTCAGGCGAGAGGCGGGGTACACCCTGGACTCATTGCCAGCCAATCACAGGACAGAAACAACCATTCAAACTCACATTCATACCTATGGACAATTTGGAGTCACCAATTAACCTAGCATGTTTTTGGAATGTGGGAGGAAACCGGAGTACCCGGAGAAAACCCACGCATGCACGGGGAGAACATGCAAACTCCACACAGAGATGGCCAAGGGTGGGATTGAACTCGGGTCTCCTAGCTGTGAGGTCTGCATATGTCTGCATATGTCTGCATAAGGGTTTCCAACCGAGTGGGGCAGAAGAAGCAAAAAGTGTACCACTTCCACACAGAATGGGAGGAGCCATGCCACAAAATGTTGCTGCAACATTCATTCATTCATTCATTTTCTACCGCTTTTCCTCACGAGGGTCGCGGGGGGTGCTGGAGCCTATCCCAGCTGTCTTCGGGCGTAAGGCGGGGTACACCCTAGACTGGTCGCCAGCCAATCACAGGGCAGATATAAACAAACACATTCATACCTATGGATAATTTGGAGTGGCCAATGAAGCTAACATGTTTTTGGAATGTGGGAGGAAAGCGCAGTACCCGGAGAAAGGGGAAAACATGCAAACTCCACACAGAGATGCCCAAGCAGAGATTCCAACCCAGGTCTTCCCATCTCCTGACTGCGTGGCCTCCATGCTAACTCAAAGAGTTCACACAGAACGAAACAGGAGTGTTGGAAAACTGATGTTTGACTCTATTTTCCAAATCCCAGTGTGATAAATGTGCACACACGTGGCGGAGGAATGCAATCTTGGCCTTTTTTTTTGTGCACATTTGTAACCCAAAACCCGGCACACTCATGTCTTCATGTCCTGCCTGTCAAGCAATCACAATTACTATGTACCTCGAACGCATCGCCGGCTAACTTATCGCCCCCCGCGGTGCCTAATCTTTCTGGGCAGAGAGAAGACATCCATCATCTTAAAACGCCATCTATTCCAGGTCCAGCTTCTGTTGGGAAGCGTCTGAATCTGCTTGGGTGTGTGTGTTTGTGTGTGTGTGCGTCACCACAACTTATGGGCTGTCAACACAAAGTGCGCAGCCTTGCCGGAAACTGACAAGCACAGAATGACTGACAGTGACATTGCACCATTACGGTCTGTGCTTGTGTGTGTGTGTGTGTCTGATTAAAGCCGCACTCAGTTATAGTTCCCTCTTCCCTCCTAGGATGCACACTGCACGGCTACTTGTCACCTTGATGGCGCCATTGCTGTCAACGCCACATGTGACTCCTCCAAATTAGACCATCTTAATGCCCTTCATCACTTCTTCATCTGATTTTTACATTTTAATTTACCCAAGTAATTCCTGTCTTCTATAGGCACCCTATCCTGCCTCCTACTTTGCATCCTCCTCCTTTTTTTACTCACCTTTCAGTTTTTCCGACTCCTTTCCTGCACCCTCCCTCCCTCCTCTCCTCTCCTTTCCCCATCAGCAACCGGGGGCTGATGAATGCGTGGCCTCCTATTGATCGCGATGGGTGATGGATGATGGCTGGGAGATGAGTGATGGGGTGCAAGCAAAGGTGCCAATAAGAGGGCAGGCGGAGGGCGGGGTCTCCCCTGGTGGCGCTAATGGGAGAAGACTTGAAGTGGGGAGGGGGTGGATGGTGGTGGGCGGCCACCCTGGCAACCCACGCCACCGGTGGCGTTTTCGGGCCCTGCTTTTTGCATTTACCTCCCACGCGTATATCGCGCCTACGTGTCACCCACTCCCATTGCATGCACTTCTGGGGGGGCAGGGGTGGCGTACGGTGCCCAAGCGGTATACTTAGCAGGAAAAGATGATGGATGACGAGCCAGCAGGGGAAGACTGCCGCCGCGGGCCCCAAATTGATATCCCCGGCAAATGTTTTTGTCTGCTGTGAAAAATGGTGCCGCAACTCTCATCTCGACTACAACCGCCAACCCCCCCCCTCCATGATTCCCCGGGCACCCCACCTCCCCACATCATCTCTCTTCCTCTGGCTTTGCTTTTTCTGCTGTGCATCCATTTCCAAGCAAGCAAAAATGTTGATCACTTCCCGGCCTTCCTTCTCACATCGTAACCCCGCCTCTTGTGCCCCTTGTTGCCGTAGAAACCTTGTTGCCCATTCCCCCACCCACCCCCACTTCATCCTTTATCCAAGTGTTTGCCTTGCTGTTTTTTGTGCCACACCATTTAGAGAAAACTACCTATCACGGCAGGACTATTGATTGTTGGCTATTACTGTAGCAGGTTGGAGGGGGTGGGGGTGGATAAATAAAAGTTCCCCAAGGTGGAGGGGGGGGGACTGCTTTTCTAATGGAGTGCTGAAGTTTGGAGTCACACAATTTCGCTGCACAAATACTTGAAAGCAATTGTTCAGCTCCACTGTAGCAATCTGACCTTTGACCTAAGCTACTGCTTCATTTTGAAAATCGATGGGAGTTCATGCTGTGCTGCTGCAATGTAATCCCTCAAAGTAAGAAGATTAGGGTGACGAAAAACATGACTTTTAACCTCAGGTATGTCTAATTTCTAAAGATAAACCTAACAAGTGGTTGGAGTTCCTGATTCCCTATACCAGCAAAGGAAATGCATTTTCATCTGTCAACGCCATTTCACACTGGACCAGCCCACAAATTTGCTGAAGCCCTGCCCTACGCCTTTCCAACGATGGCGTGGAAGAGTCAAAAGGGCCAGCAGTAAGTAACAGGTCATCAGTGTCCTAACTGCGCTTGCATAAATTTGGTGGCACAAACCGGAAGTGGACGAAATAGCCGTTTATTATCAGCTCTTATACTTTTTATTAACCCATAAACAGCTAGCGGCAAAAACCAGAAGTGTTTCTATTAGGGATCGACCGATATTTTTTGGGGGGGGCCGATACCGATTACCCTTCGCTGATGGTCGATTTTGCTTGGGCCGATATTTGTGGCCGATACTGCTTTTGATCCCTCAATTTACATGAAAAAATGACCATGATAATAAATATTATAGGTCTCAAGTTTAAACAAATATTTATTGAAATGTAAACACTGGGGCGGCACGTGGTCTAGTGGTTAGCGCGCAAACCTCACAGCTAGGAGACCAGGGTTCAATTCCACCCTCGGCCCTCTCTGTGTGGAGTTTGCATGTTCTCCCCGTGCATGCGTGGGTTTTCTCCGAGTACTCCGGTTTCCTCCCACATTCCAAAAACATGCTAGGTTAATTGGCCACTCCAAATTGTCCATAGGTATGAATGTGAGTGTGAATGGTTGTTTGTCTATATGTGCCCTGTGATTGGCTGGCGACCAGTCCAGGGTGTACCCGGCCTCTCGCTCGAAGACAGCGGGGATAGGCTCCAGCACCCCCCCGCGACTGTGAGGAAAAAGCGGTAGAAAATGAATGAATGAAATGAATGTAAACACTGAACACAGTAGGATTCAGCTTTCTTAAACACACATTCAAATGGCATTATCAACTTTAAAAGGAGTAAATATTCAACCATGTGCAAAATATTTAAATTTATCTAGCATCGATGTGATGACTGCTCCTCCGCAGCGTGACCCCCCCCCCCCCCCCCACACACACACACACAAACACATCACACTGACACAATTTAGTACGATATATAAAACATTTCTCTCGGTGAAATGTGATGGGCTTAGTAAAGTGTTAAAAGCAAGCTAACTCTATTATTTGTGAAAAAGCGCCCTTGATGTGATTCAACAGTGGGGACACAAAGCTGCCCCGGCGGATGCCTGACTGTAAATCATACGGTGGAAAAAAACCCACGCGCGTTTATCGGCCGATACCGATACAAGGAAAAATCGCAAATATCGGCCGGCCGATGTATCGGTCGATCCTGAGTTTCTATGCTCTCTGCAGTGTGACCAACCACAGTGGTGTGGGCGTGCCTGGAGGCGTGCCTGGGTGGACAGCTGATTAGGTGCAGATTCTGGAAAAACCAGAAGGCTTTCTGTGCTGGTTATTGTGTGTAGCGCCTCTACAGGAGTCCACAACTCAATACAAAGGGCTGAAAAATGAGCACAGTAGGTCCCCTTTAAAGCACAAAAATCAGGGTCAAAGGTGAGTCGAACAAAGTCAAACAAAAAATGATGACATGTCTTCAAACTTGGTGGATATAAGTTTAGTTTGCTACTAATTACCCTCAATTTTCCTACCAATTCCTACTAAATTCTTGCAAGTCACGAGTCATTTATCTCAGGGCTTGTTCTCAGTAACATTATTTTCATAGTTTTTATCTTTTATTCATTCATTTTCTACCGCTTTTTCCTCACGAGTTTCGCGGGGGTTGCTGGAGCCTATCCCAGCTGTCTTCGGGTGAGAGACTGGTGGCCAGCCAATCACAGGGCACATATAGACAAACAACCATTCACACTCACATTCATACCTATGGACAATTTGGAGTGGCCAATTAACCTAGCATGTTTTTGGAATGTGGGAGGAAACCGGAGTACCCGGAGAAAACCCACACATGGAAACTCCACACAGAGATGGCCGAAGGTGGAATTGAACCCTGGTCTCCTAGCTGTGAGGTCTACGCGCTAACCACTAGACCACCGTGCCGCTTTTATCTTTTAATTATATTAAATAATTACAGTATATTATATGTACTATTTGTCTTCTACTTTGTCTTCTACTTTGTTTGCCCGAGCAATACAATAGTTACATTTTCTTAGGTTTTGGAAACAACAAGGGATGCAACACTGGAAGGCTGACGAGGTCAAAAGCTCCCGTTCCGGGAAATGGCGGAGAGAAAAAAAATGTTGGGGATGAGAAATGAGGGAGTAATGTCGGGAGAAAGGGGGTATGTCGCGGGGACTTGACAGATAACGTCGGGATAACGGGAAAGGGATGAGATGGGGATGAGCTCACTTCTTTGGCTGTGCTTAAAGGAAGCCAGCCAGCTGCAGGAGGGATTGTGCCTCAGATTAGGAGCGAAACCAAAGCTCCAGCGGAGGGGATTAGGGTGGTGAAAACAGAAGCAACACTAATAGAGCACAATCCAGCTGCATGCCGCCCACCCTGCGGACTCCAGTCAGTAAAACGCATTTCGCCATTAAAAGTGGTTAGTATGCTTGGGGATCTGCAGGCACAGGGCAACGAGCCAAAAGCAATATTTGGAAGACGATAAATACAAGTGATAAATATTTATCTGCGCAGACTTCATCAATCAGGCTCATTATTTTTTCCCCTTGACGTCTCCATACCTGCAACACCTTGTTAATTTGTCTTTTATGTCCGCGACACCGCCGCCATCCGTCAACATCAACGCCTGATGAGAGAGTCATTGGATTTAAGCGATTGTCGATAGCTTTTTATAGCAAACCAGTTCTCTTCTAAAACCTGTGTGGGGGGGCTCCTGGATATGCCGTAACTCTTAATCCGAGTTCACTAGCTGGGCTGCCCGGTGACGGGGGCCAAGAAGCCTACTACCCATAAGACCAATCTCCCTGACATCTGGGCCTTTGCCTTTCTCTGGGCTGCAGACAGATGTTGGATGGCTGTTAAGCTCCCAGGGTTCTCAGCTAAGACGAAAACAGTGTGTGTCACTCAAGAATCTAAGTCGAGAACAAGAACAAAAGGAATATGCTGTGTAATCACATTGCAGGCATGTTTCTGTTGTTTGGCAGGATTATGCAAAAAACTCCACAACCGATTGGGATCAAACTCCACGGACGGTGATGCATACGTCTTTTCTGCTGTTAGAACCAGAAATACAAATGGTATACAATCAGCCCTTGTTCATAGTGGTTCATTAAGTTCAATTCCTTGTTTATAAATCAAATATTTAATTAATTCATTCATTTTGTGGGGGTGCTGGAGCCTATCCCAGCTGTCTTCGGGCGAGAGGCGAGGTACACCCTAAACTGGTGGTCAGCCAATCACAGGGCACATATAGACAAACAACCATTCACACTCACATTCATACCTATGGACAATTTGGAGTCGCCAATTAACCTAGCATGTTTTTGGAATGTGGGAGGAAACCGGAGTACACGGAGAAAACCCACGCATGCACGGGGAGAACACGCAAACTCCACACAGAGATGGCCGAGGGTGGGATTGAACCCTGGTCTCCTAGCTGTGAGGTCTACGCGTTAACCACTCGACCGCCTTGCCACCAATTCCTTGTTTATAAATCAAATATTTAATGATAAATTTAATAATAAATGTCATTTATTACGCACTTTACATCAAATAAATGATCTCAAAGTGCAACAGTTACAATAAAAGAATAAACGTTAACAGCAAGTGTCAGAGCAAGAGCAGTGGAGGTGGAAATCACCAAAGCCAGACTATCACAACACAGTGAACCAAATACATTGAATAAGCATTAAAATAGGTAAGCTATGTAAAAGCTTTTCTAAAAAGATATGTTTTTAATCCTTTTTTAAAACAGTCCAATGTCTGTGGCGCCCTCAGATGATCGGGGAGCCCGTTCCACAGACTTGGGGCAAAAAAAGGCGCAATCGCCCATCATTAATTTTTGTAGTTAGTGCACAGAAAACCTGTTTACAACCTTTAAAATATTGTTTTTAACATGATTAGAGTCTTCTACACATCCCTATAGTTACCTTTACACTCATATTACCCGATATAGTAGATATAATGTGAGTAAATAAACCATATAAGACATAAATAAGACATATCTTTAAATCTGTTTTTAATGTCTAACTTTTTATATCTGACTGCTGTGCCCCGCCCCGCTTTTACTCATGCTTTAACTGTGTGTTAACCAATGAATGTTGTATTTTGGTGTGTCTTCTATTCTGTTTACTTGCTTTATTCAACTTCATTCTTCTGTAAAGTGTCTTTGAGTATTTTGAAAAGCGCTATACAAATAAAATGTATTATTATTATTATTATATTTCACTTTTGTCAGAGGTATTTTGAATTGTTTTTGCCAATGCCAATGTTTCCCCTCCCCAGAAGAGAAATGTCTTTACATGATAATCTGCACTCCACTAAATCCAATTGTAGTTATTTTTGTAAAAGCATCATTTTAAAAACTCCACATTGTGTAACATGATCCTGATCGCTACATAATGTCCGGTTGTCTCTCTATAATGGCTGTGATATAGTTTGATCGCTGGATTAAACACTTATCCCTCCCCTTAGTCTGCCTTATTGATTTTTACCCGGCTTTCTCCCTCCCCATGTCTGTCCACCTTTCAAAACCCCCCCGCCCCTCCCCTTCTCAAAGGTGAGCTGGACGCCCGGCTTGATAAATGGCAGACGATTGATTTGTATTTAATTAACAATTTGCTGCAGACTCTCTCTCTTTTTCTCGACTACCCCTCTCGTCTCTTTAAGGTCTCTGAGGGCTCACAAGCGGCGAGGAGAGGTGATGCATTGGTAATTTATGGGCTGATCAATAAGTCCTGGCCTAACATGCATGCTACCTGGATGTCAGGGCTGGGCCTGCTGTCTGGTCCACAAACAACAGTGGATGGTGAACAAGGGGAAGTGAAAAGGGTTACAGGTGGATAAAAAGGCTGCTACTGGCAGCCATGTACAGTTCTGTTTATGGAGAATTGAACATTTTATAGCAGTAACCATAGTTTGCATGGGACTTAAAATGTCTTATGTGTCACATACCTGTATATTGATCCGTTTGTAGTCGTTAAATGAAGTCCCCATGATGGTTACAGCCTGAAGAAAAACACACACATACATTTTAGAGGGACTGCATTCACCTGTAGATTTATCCCTGGCCAACAGGTGGCGGGCTACTGTTTATCACAGAGCAAACATGGCTAACCAACGTAATAGAAGAAGAGTGTGCCCTGCTGTGTTGAAGATGGAGCACAGCAGCATTCCGTATGTCTTCTTTTGTGTTTTCCCGTTATCAACACGTTTGCAAGGTAAGCAGAGTTTAAAGCGTGTATAACAAATATATAACAATATTTAACATGGCTGTTGTTAAGCTATGGGCGGGCTGTTGAGGTCAACAAAGATGGCGGAAGCTAGGTTAGCCGCGCTAGCTACAAAACAGTCTTCTTAGTGTCTTTGTTAATGTTACAGCGTTCAATATGTTTTACCATTAAACGACGTGTGTGTATGGAGCTTCTTGGTTGGCCGCGAAATGATGACGTATTGTATTTATGTTGTTAAATTGGCTGTATTACCAATGTAATGTCGACGAGCGCTAATCGTTGTTCTCCACTTCCGGGTATACGATCGCTTGCTTTCACAATAAAAGTTTGACAAATGTTTTCTCATAAATTAGACAAGATCAAGGGTAATTATGTCTGATTAAGGCCACGTTTAATTATAAATGTCCACATTTTATTTTTGATTCACTGTGTAGTTTATTTTGAAACATGATCTAACCGTCCAGTGTTGTTATGTGATACTCCTTGTGTGGGTTTGTATTTTTGTTCGTATAATTATTGCAACATTCCTTAAGCCACAACAATTGTGTTTACGTGACATTTACTCAAAGGTAACCTGGATCAAGGTGACAACAAAGACAATTAATTGGTACTGGAACCCCCAAACAGCAATCAAACCCACCCCCTTTCTGACCCATTCGCCTACCCGTCTCCTTATGGACACTGGACACCCTACTACATATTCAGTCACATCGAAAATGAGCCTCTGAGTGGGCGCATACACGCGTGTGGGATGACACGGCAACATTTACAGCCCTCCCTATAAAAGTGTTTTATCACACATCTTGTAATGCAACACATTAAGGGTTGCTGTTGTTATTTCCGGCAAGGTCGTTTGCACCCCTCTTGTTGCCCGCTGCAATGCTGTATCCCCCCTTTCTCACTCACGATGGTGCTCTTATGCCCCCACTTTGAGGGCATAGCAGAAGCCTGCATCATTTATAATTAATTTGACCGTTATTGTAGTTTACAGTGATGTAGAGCTGCACTGGAACACACTGAGAGGTGTTTCTATTTCTTGTGATGTTACTGTACTTCCTCATATAGTGGGTGGGGTCGTTGTATGTGCTCAACTGCAGCAACTCAACTCAATTTATATATATATTGAATAGGCTGTAAGACTTGTGGGAGGCCTTTTATTTAAAAAACAAAACAAAACAAACAATAATAATATTCATGTTGTTTTTGTTTATTTGCATTCCCTTGGTGATGGGTCACATATTACTATTCATTTTCTTGCATAATAGGGCCTTTAGACCTCAGCTTTACAGGTGCCATGTCAGAGGCTACTATTGAAGGAAATATGATGAGTTCTCTCATTCGGAGTCGGCCAAAAGTGAATATTACTATCCTATACATTTTGCACATGTCATGGTATTGGGTGGAGCTAATATTGTGTATTGTGGCCATGTTTTATGTTTTGTCTTTCCTTTGACTCGACCTGCATACACATTTCTTTGTCGGTCAGCGAGTGTAATCACGCGTGTTTTGGCACATCCGTGTTGTGTGACATTGTTGAACTGCTTTCCAGCTCATCTTGGGATTACCACTGTGTGGCAGACCTGCTTCACCTTTTTAATATTGGTATTTTTATATCCTTGCTGTCGCACAGCTTTCCCTTCCGCCATCGTTTTAATAAAGAGATGTATATTTTTTTCCTGGGAAAATATTATTATTCCTATGTTCAATTTTTAAGTCCTGGGTTTTTTTTTTTGTGTGTTTAATCCTATCAGTTGGGCCTCACCCCTTAGCCCAGGAGGCTCTCCTCCGGCTCCAGCAGTAATAAAAGAAGAGCGTAATCCAGTGTTTAAAAATATGAGATTTTCCGACTGAAGTCTGGATTAAGGGAGGAAGAGGCGGTGTTTCTTTTCAGGCTGTAGCCGACAACAATAGCAATTGTAAATAGAAAGTTTTTGAGGCTAGTAAATTCCAACAATAGTATAAGAATAAGAGTGGCAAGAATTAATCGATGATTAAGTCATTATCCAGTTAATTGACAACTATTTTGGTATTGAATTCATTTTAATCTAACCTGTTTTAACCTGTTTGTGTTTGGTTCGTATAGATTTGGGGTCTGGGGCCTAACCAATTACTCAATTAATCCAAACAACAAGCTTCAGGCTAATCGACGAAGAAAATAATCGTTAGTTGCAGCCCTAATAATAGTCAATGTGTTGCCTTCATAAATGAATTTTTCTCCTTTCCGCTCAAATTACCTTGCATCGTCTATCAGTGGGTGTTTGTGTGTCCAAAAAAGGCCTTTTAAATCAGGCTGTCTTCATGTGTTTTATTTATGGCTGCCAGGATTTGAGCTGATAGAACAGGAATTTTTTCTCCCCCCATCCCACCACGACCATATCCTGTTTTACCGCACCTCACTCATTTCTTTAATACCCTCTAAAATGTAAATCCGTATGCACACATGCACCCCCAGACAATGCCCCCGATGTGAATTTTATGTAAAACGCCCATAACTCAAGTTGACGACGTAACATATGACTCTGTGTAATTTCATTATGTAAAAGGGTTTGTGTTTGTTGGAGAGCAGTGTGTGTGTGTGTGTGTGTGTGGTTGTGGGTTAAGAAGATAGAAGATGTGATTATCAGTAAAGCCCTAAGTGATGTAAAACACAGTCTGATGATAAAGCCCCAAAATGAAGAATAGAAAGCTGCTCGATTATTGTGAGTGTTTTATCGCCGGGTTTGATTTGATGGTAATGTGGCATCCTTTGCAGGACAACGAAGCTCCACTCTGTGACACTTAAATACCGTCTAATGAGATCCAATGCCAGGGATGTGTTTAGAAAGTGATGATAATGTTGGAGAGGTTTGTTATTGTGCTTGTAGTTAGCAGCGGTGATGTAGAATTGTTCAGGGTTGCTGCTAAATGTAGTTGTAGTTTTTTTTAAAAAGCTTGAAAAATTTTGTGAAGTAATATATTGTATAGATTGATGTACAGCAGGGGTCTCAAACCCAATTTACTTGGGGGCCACTGGAGCTCAGGTCTGGGTGAGACTGGGCCGCATCAGGTTTTCCAAAAAAAACAACCAAAAAACGCATTTATTAAAAACAAAAAAATTTAAAAAACTTCGCCTTGGTTCCAATTTTCTACAAGAAAAGCTCTGATAAAATATTCCACTGTTCTCAGATATCTTACTTTTTATTTTGTGTAGAAAAATAAAAATAAATAAACAAATCAAGAATAAAGAAAATCAATCAATCGGTAATAAATAAATAAATATAATAAATAAATAAATATAATAATAATATAATAAAACGGCAAATAATAAAAACTTAAGAAACCACATATAGTTGGTGGGTAGACAAATTATTTTTTTCAGATTAAAATGAACAAAGCATTATTAGAGCCCTGTAGACATGACAAAACACGACTATAGTCACATTTATACTCTTTTTTATTTACAACATATTGCGCAACTGCAGGGTCTTGAGACACATGCTAACTCGCAAACTAGAGAGCTAGCGACCTAAATGGTAGCCTTCAAGTTATTTCCTTTAAACTTAAATAGCCAAACCACTTCCACACAGATAGGGAGGATAACTATTAACAGTTATTTAACCTTTAACATGAACATTAATTAAACGTAATAATTTTTTTCTGGGTACATGATACAATACAGCATCCATATCAAACTTGCGCGGGCTGCACTAACATTAAACTTTCATATGCGGGCCTGCGGGCCACGTGTTTGAGACCCCTGATGTACAGTATATTCTATATAATGCAGATATGTAGATTATTATTTATGCATATATTAGTTTGGAAACACTGTGATTGGCTGGCCACCAGTGCAGGGTGTACCCCGCCTTTCGCTCAAAGACAGCTGGGATAGGCTCCAGCACCCTTGTGACCCTCGTGAGAATAAACGGTAGAGAAAATGCATGGATGGATGTTTCACTAGTGTTGTCTTTTCTGCTGTCTATGTAAATGAATTAACAAGCCAATTAGTTGAATTATTTTTCACTTAAATGATTATTAAGAGACACGTGATCTCAGTGTTGCTGTGCCTTTTTAGAAAGGTGGCTAAAAACGTTAGCGCTGTAATAAAATCGCTGGTGCTTGCCGTGCGGATGGCAGACCTTTGACCCTCTCATAAATAGTAGGAATGTTTGTTTAAAGGAATCTCTCGCACATGTTTATCATCTCCCGGCTGCACGTTACCATCTCACCACTGCTCTACACTCTCGTGTCCTTTGGTGCAATTAGTGTAATTAGAGGTGGCTTGACCTGACGTTGCGATGTTTGATGCAATATTAGTCACGCATTGCGCATTTGTATTCATGCCCATCCATCAGCATGTAGACACTTTCACACTATGTTGGGGAAATGTTGTGCAAATCATGGTCAAACACGACCTCCAGGTATCGCCACCAACATCCGATCAACTTTGGCTTGACCTCATCTTCTCCATCTGCAAGACCGGTTGCACTCAAACGATCTGGAACGGGGAACCCCAACCAACGGGCTGCCACCGACTGCAAAAACATTCGGAAGCAATAGAAAAGTCAGTAGACCTTAAAAAAGTTTGAACAGATTCCTCGATTAATCGAAACCACAAGCTTCAGATTAATCGAAAATAATAGTGAGTTTCAGCCCCATTGTCAACTTGACACCCGCAGCATTCACTTTATTCATTCATTCATTTTCTACCACTTTTCCTCACGAGTGTCGCGGGGGGTGCTGGAGCCTATCCCAGCTGTCTTCGGGCGAGAGGCGGGGTAAACCCCGGACTGGTCGCCAGCCAATCACAGGGCACATATAGAAAAAACAACCATTCACACTCACATTCATACCTATGGACAATTTGGAGTCGCCAATTAACCTAGCATGTTTTTGGAATGTGGGAGGAAACCGGAGTACCCGGAGAAAACCCACGCATGCACGGGGAGAACATGCAAACTCCACACAGAGATGGCCGAGGGTGGAATTGAACCCGGGTCTCCTAGCTGTGAGGTCTGCGCGCTAACCACTCGACGCCGTGCCGCCCAGCATTCACTTTATGATTAAAAAAAAAAGATCTGCACTTCTATTCCCTTTCATCCAAATACATCAACACTTTCTGTTATTCAGGCCATGCCAATCCATAATGTGGAAATCATACGCTGCCATTATTGATCGCAGGAGGCCGGGGCGGCGTGTGTGTGTGTGTGTGTGAGCACATATATTTGAATGTCTGTGAGTGTTTTTTATGTGAGCGCGCTGTAGCAGACACTCCAGTCTATTGGATTGAGATTCATTCGCTATTTAAGGGTCAGGGTTCGGCCCGAGCGCGAGCTGCACGACTCGCTGATCAATACCTCCGCCACACACCCTGCCTGACCCCGGCATTTTGTCACCGTAAATCCCTTGAGCTGCCTTTTTCTCTCCCTTGTGCTCCGGCCTGCAACCCCCTCCCTCCTCATCGTCCTTGTTTTTGCTTCTTGAGTCATTTGAACAAGTGGAGTCAAGAGGGGAGCACTTTGTAAGATATTAGACAAGGACTTTTAATATGGCCGTTTGATGGCCGGCTAATCCTGACTCATTTTTTGCTGCCGCCGTACGTGCCAGGTTTATTTGGTTCTCTTTTACATTTGAAACTCAACGGTCAAACATGGAAGCTTTCTATTCCATTTATTCCATCATTTTGGTTTCATGTATGTGTCATTGTGGCCTGGCGACCTTTTCCAGTCATATACCGAACGGTAAATAGAAACAAAATCGATCATTTTGCTGGACTCATGAGAAATGAAAGTTTTCATTTAAATTAAAAATTTTATTCATGAAAAAATGCTCTCTGAAAGTGTTTTAATAATTTATATATACATATAATTATTAAAACAATAATTATATAATATAATAATTATTATTAAATAATAATTATATAATATAACAATTATATAATATATAATAATAATTATTAAATATTACAATAATTATTTAATTAAAAATAATAATTATTAAAATAATTATTGCCAATAATATTAACTATTGACAATAATTTGTAGGCCAGAGTTTGTTACCAAGGCAGGCCTATTTCAACTTGTGGTACATATACTGAGCCTATACAATATCACCAACACTTCCAGTACTTAGTATACGTATGTACTGCATGTCTACTTTTTCCACCGGGAGCCCCATAATGAAAATTTTATCAACCAACCCATGTAAATATGCTGAAACACTGAAAGATAAATCGGGAACAAAGTGTATTATTAGAATGAACTCTTTGGAATGTGTTTCCGCTGTTTTTACATAAAAAATATATTTTTCACAAATATTTCTGATTTTTTGTAGTGCTTGATTTTGTGTAATGTTTTTTCTTTATTCTCATTAAAAAATATTCTAATAAAATACTATAAAATTAAGATTATAATTTTGATATACCCTATTTTTTTGTTTTGTTTTGTCTCTGATAATATTGCTGCTTTTATAAAAAACTGACTTATTTTAGTTTTTAATCTTTCAACTTTCTGCTATTTTTTTTCTTATTCTTATTTTCTACCCCCCCACGGATAGATCCACTTCCTATAGCAGCAGCATCAGAAGACGAGGGCGTCCATGAGACAATGTTTGCCTCAACACAGCGCTTCGGAGAAAGTGAGCTGAACAAAGTCTGGATCTCCAAACAATCTGCAGGTGATGACATCAAACTGATGAAAAATGATTCTTAAACTCCACAAGTAAAACCACTCTTCTGTACTGACTTACACCACATAACACCAACGATAAATAAGCATCACGGTAGCATGACACATTTGCATACGTCCTTCAGACGCCCTTCGGCAGTGCTCCTCATTCCAAACAAGATGCAAAGTGTGCACGGCGACGCTAACCCCCTTCACCTCCCATCACTTCTTGTGCTCGCCTCCCTCTCCGGCCCGCTGGTGGCACCCGTCACGCCGCGCAGACAGCGCCGTCTTCCCGTCCCCAGGCTGCCGTGATATAGTGGCGCCGGGTTCACCTGATCACCGAGGTCAGGGACGAACAATCTCTGCAATCCACTCATTCTTATTAGGCATATAAACACATTTGCTTGGCAGACTGCACCTTGAACTTTGAACCTTTACTCTTTGTGCAAATTCATCTTTTTTGTCAACCCCCCCGACCCCCCCTCCACCGGGATAAAAAGTGTGTAGCGGCAGTTGTTGGGGTCTGAGCATCAAACAGATCCATTTAGTGAATGAGATGCACCCTGCCACTCTACATATGCAATATTCAGGCATGCGGTAGGAATTATTTCCATTTTATGGATGTATGTGTGCACTAATATTCATGTCAATACATCACGTGAATCATGAGTCCGCAATTCGTGATGAGATCCAATGCAGGATCAACCATTCTGACTATATTAAAAAAATCAATATACATTGTAACAATTTTTCAGTTTTCCAACCAAAGACTTGATTATGTGACATCTGACGTCTAACAGGTCCACCCTGGGCTGGTGGCCAGCCAATCAGAGGGCACATATACATAAACAAGTCATACCTACGGACAATTTGTACCTTGGGAAAAACCCTAGCAAGCACGGGGAGAACACGCAGATGGATAATATTGCGTCCCAACCTGTGATGAAACTTCACTTTAATCCACAATCTGCTGAATAAGAAAAACATCACAAGTTTTGACGTTACGAAACACGTACCACAGGGACACACCATTTCCTGCTTGGGAGCTACACAGGCCAGTAGTGATTCTACGGCTGCAAACAATAGTTCTGCTTTGTGTCTTTGTCCCTGAGACACCCCCCCCACCCCACACCCATCCCCTAGTCCCTCTCCTCTCCCCATTCCCCAGAAACCAAATTATAAAATCATCGAGAGCATGATGAGATTGCTGCTCGGTTATTAATCTTCAATAAATACATCTTGACCCAGGGATTAAGTGTGTGCCCTCGCCGCCCCCTTGTATGCTACCCCCCCCAACCTCACCCACACACCACCCTCACTCATCTTTCCAGAGAAGCTTTGACATGAATTATTAAAAAAAATAGTGAAAGAAAACAGCAACTGGTAGATGGAGAGGTTAGAGAGAGGGGTGGCAGGCTGGAACAAATGTTCCAATGTTCCAAGCGGGTTTGGAACTTGCTGGCTGATGGAACTGACCTTGCAAATAAAAAGGCAGTTTTTAGGTTGAGGCCGGATTGCTTCTCCTACAAACAACTAAAAAGAAGCTTTAATCTATAAATGTATACATTTATAAATGTATATGACCAAAAAATACAGCCTGTAGTCATCACAGTCTGCCATTGGCTGGCGACCAGTCCAAGGTGTACCTCGTCTCTCGCTCCAGGTCATCTGGGATAGGCTCCAGCATATGAGGTTAAGCGGTTACAGTCATTACGTTTTTTTGGTAGACATCTGTGCTTGCATGTGGACCATAAGGTGGGACAAAGTACCCCAAAAGGTACACAACCAAGGTTAGGGAGCTTAGATCTGCACCAGATAAACTCAAGTCTCATCATTTACATCATGGAGGCTCCAAATATCGGGAGGTGTATTTTCACAGAAATCTAGCTCAAATTTTTAGACGTTGAATGTACCGCTGTATGAAAATACTATATTGGCTTTGCAGAGGAATGCTAGTTTCTTCTGAGCACCAACAGAAACCCTCTCCCCCTTGGACAAAACCTGCAATGCAGGGCTTTTAAAGTGTAATACCGGCATGGAAAGTTCAGAGGAGACAGATCAGGCATCCTTTTTAAACCTGCAAAGCTAACGCCTAAAATGTATAGACTAAGAACACATTTTTTCAGGAAGTAATGGAGGCCTCAGCTGTATTATATTCCCTGATAGGAGACTTCTTGTACCACACTTACCCTAGCCCTAGCCTCCTTCAAGGATCCTAGTACATTTATAGGTTATCACATGGTTTGTCTGGTATCAGGCCAGGTACCAGGTATCAGGCCTCGACCTTTGGTCTCGGGCTTATACTGACACTTGGGGGCATGATACTGGGCCTGATACCAGACAAACCATGTGATGATCTTATTATCACATACTATTTAATCATGAGCTTATTATCACGTACTATTTATTTGTTTCCAGAAAATGTTCAGTTTATTACATGTATTATATCTAAACAGTGTAAACACAATCATATTTTATCAACAGTCTTATCTTATCAATGTCTGACAATTAAAGTTCCATTAATCAAGTTTGGGTTTTTTGGTGACTGGAGAAGCACTAGGCACTAAGCACTCGTGCACTGTTCTCTGATTGGTTGTTTCACGGGCACGATACCAGAGCAGCGCGCTCTGAGTGGACAGCTACGGGGGCTGATACTGGACATGGTTAAACTCTATATTTTATCAGTATCACTGCCCTGGGCTTTGACACAATATCATTTGGGCCTTTTCCGGTATCATTCATGGGCGGTTTCTAGGGTACAGGGCCAATTAATACTGTAGTATGTGATAATTAGTGGATATCACAGCGTTGGATGGCTTGTATCATGTTTTCAGAGTAAACACACAAACCTTGAACTTTGTATCATCCCCACTGACCTGGGTGATTGATCACTTCCTAGGCTTGAAGACGGACCAGCTTGTGTAATCAATTACCTGTTAGAATTACCCCACCCCCGCCGACCTCCCAAATGCTACAATAATAACATGGATGTACCAAAGTTGGTTCAATTAAATAGGGTCTCGTTTTTGTTGGGGTACCACTCGTGTCCATGTCATAGTTAGCAGACCAGTGGTTTGCCATTGGTGTCATTTTCTACAGATAATATTTCATAGTCACTGAAATTCAGAGACATCGGTTAACGAAAGTCCCGCATGTACTCCTGCAACCAGATGAGAGCTGGAACTGGACGACTGGGAACATGGGTCTGGACGGTCGCAGCAGGTGCCTCCCACTCGCCAGCGGATTGCCGGATGCTGGAATCCCGGGTCTTCCATCCATCCCTGGGGCCCTCCCGGCGCTGACAGCTGAGGGATGACCTTCTCCCGGCTCGCACTGGTAATTGAAAAGCACGACGGGGCCGGCTGCTTGCGTTGCAACCATCTGTGAAGTCTGAGTGCTCTTGGCGAGTGTGGGGGGGGGTCGCTGGGGGGGTGATCCCAGAGCCAGACAGCCTCCCACGGGGAGCAGTTAACACCTCATAGATGCCACGGGGCCCCCCAGATCACCTCTTGCACGGCCAAGGGCCCTAATGAGAAAAAGGGTGATTATCTGCTTGTGAGTACGAGCATGTCCACTTATGAATCCTGACAACCCAGGCACGGCAAAGCAGGCTTAAACGTTCCGAGGGTGTGAAGTAGCGGGAAGGGAGATTTATCACCCATTAAAACTACTAATTTATTCTCAGACGATTAATTACAACCTCATTCACTAATTATTATTTGTTGCAGTCATTCATCAAAGACTCGCTTGGCCCTGAAAAGTGCAATTTGTGTTCTTTTTTTCTTCCATTTTTCATCCAGATACCTTTCTGTTTGTAATTTAGAATTATTTAATAGTCTCACATGCAAAGAAATTCTTCATTTTTCTTTATTTTTTGGCCATTTGCAACATTATTTCTAGAGGTTGGAGAAAGTGAAATGCTGGATGTAAAAGTCAAGTTAACGCTTGGTAAATGATGACAAAATTCACAAATGTTATTGATGTGTTGATAAGTGATTGATTGTCTCTTTCAGAAAGTGCTGACAGATGCCCAAATGCCAAAAAAGGAAATGAATGAAATGAGTTCCTAGAAATTCCCCTTCATCCAGGCGCTTGCATTTGGTATCACAGAAAAAGTCGAGTGTCAAAAGTCAGTGAAAAGTCGCACATTTTCTTCTTTATTTGACTTTGAATTCAGTCACTTTGTGAACTGTGATTAAAAACAAGCATTACTATAATTAGATTTAATTGATTTAGCTGGGTTCAATCCCACCCCCGGCCATCTCTGTGTGGAATTTGCATGTTCTCCCCGTGCATGCGTGGGTTTTCTCCGGGTACTCCGGTTTCCTCCCACATTCCAAAAACATGTTAATTAGTGACTCCAAATTGTCCATAGGTATGAATGTGAGTGTGAATGGTTGTTTGTCTATATGTGCCCTGTGATTGGCTGGCCACCACTCCAGGGTGTACCCTGCCTCTCGCCCAAAGACAGCTGGGATAGGCTCCAGCACCCTCGTGAGGATAAGCGGTAGAAAATGAATGAATGAATGAATGAATGATTCTGGTTCTGACTCTTGTTTTATGAAGTATACGGTTGTCCCTCGCCACTTCATGCTTTGAAATTCATGGCATCACTCGTGCAGTTTTTCAAAAACATATGAATCAATTATGCTGTTTTGTCGATGTAGACATTCATTCATTCATTCATTTTCTGCCGCTTTTTCCTCACGAGGGTCGCGGGGGTGCTGGAGCCTATCCCAGCTGTCTTCGGCCGAGAGGCGGGCTACACCCCGGACTGGTTGCCAGTCAATCACAGGGCACATATAGACAAACAACCATTCACACTCACATTCATACCTATGGACAATTTGGAGTCGCCAATTAACCTAGCATGTTTTTGGAATGTGGGAGGAAACCGGAGTACCCGGAGAAAACCCATGCATGCACGGGGAGAACATGCAAACTCCACACAGAGATGGGCGAGGATGGAATTGAACCCTGGTCTCCTAGCTGTGAGGTTTGCGCGCTAACCACTAGACCGCCGTGCCGCCGATGTAGACATAATTACAGAAAATAAGTGTGCAATACATAAAACTGCAAAGCCTTTCTGGTCGTCATTGTTGCGTACTGTTGCTTTAAGAAAGTCAGGATTTGAAGCAAGGTGATAATGCATGCCAAAGTATGCACATGTAAGAAGACGTGTTCACGGTGAACACACTTAAAGTCAGTACGTTGCTCCCACTCCTCGCTTGACGTCGCGGAAAAAAGGACGACTCCACACCTACGAGCGGATCCATGTCTAATATGAATGTCCCAGAATGCATTTCAATCAAAGACCCCGTAGAAACATTACCGCATATTGCATTCCCGTCTCGGGGGCGGAATGAAGAGATAATTACGCAGCCGGAGGTGTAATGGCGAGCGGGGAGCCGTGATGGATTTGATTAAAGTTGTCAGTGACAACGCGCGCTAATGACCGTGTTGATTAGTTGGACTGTGTGAATGGCAGCGACATTAATCTCGGGCATAAACAATAACCCAAAGAGGAGGGGCCACATGTTGATCGGCGCTGTGTTGGCAGCACTTGCTTTCCCTCTCGGCGAATAGTTATGTTAGCATAGCATCCTGTTTATGAATAGACCCCACCACCCCCTGTCCTTTTTCTTAAATATAAAAACCACCAGTCCCCTTCTTCTTCCACCTCATGTCCTCTAATGTCCCTGTGCGTGCATCAATTGCAGCAAAAGGCCCAAATTGAAAAGCACAAACTTTATGCATACGTTTACACACACACACACACTTCCGTCCCTTCCGTCCACTGCTCCATTAGGTCTGAATTGTGGCTGTGATGTGTAGGACCCGAGGGAGGTGTTATTGTCAGGACTGATTTACTCGGCACCATCTGACACGGGCCGTGGGGGACTGGTGTGTGCGTGTGTGTGTGTGTGTGTGTGTGTATGAGAGACAACAGGCTTAGAGTCCTTTACAGAAAGCACCGTTAAATTCTCAGAGGAGGATTGGTCACCAGGAGATGAATTTGCTCCTCTTCATCAATAATCCCAACAAGTCAGCAACACACACTTTTGACGAAAAATTAAAAAAAGCCATACAATAGGAACTAGTCAAAAAGAAGACAAAATATTAAAATTAAAATAAAAAAAAAGCAAAAGCACATTTCCAACCCCCAAAATAAAACCTATTTATGTACCCGCTCCAAAAAGGAGTAAGTAGAACTAGAAGACTTTTATAGTCCTACCCTTGTCTTTAATGAATGTAGACGGTTCTTATCCAGACTTTATGGATTTACATACAGTCATGGATAAAATAATGAGGGCACCCCTATGTCTTCCTTTTATTTGTTGACTCTCATGCCTGATACAACTACAGATACATTGGAGATAACAACATGAATAGAGTTTCATTTAAGAGATGATATTTCGCAACTTCCATGGTTTCTTCATTTTTCCAAAATCACTTGCCGTATATTCTTACATGAATAACTCTAACATTGTATTTCCATGAGCTGTTTTTGTTGCCATCGTTATATTTGTCCAAACAACTGTACCTTTTAGTTGTACCTGGCATTAAAATGTGTGTATATATTTCAATATTTAAATTTCACTGTGTGCGTCTTTAGAAGTAGTATATAGCTACATTGCTAATAATGCAAATACGGTACAGTGTCCATCTGGCTAACCAGTTAACTGTCGGGTGTATACTCACCTTTGTCTCCATTCCCAGCTTCCCACATCAACATCTTTCCATCTTTCCTCTTCCTCAACACCTGTCGTGGCGCACCCGCCATTGTGTCAGGCGTCATCTGACAAATTGCATCCCCAACTTAATCTAATTCTTCACTCTGCCAAAAGCCAAGAGTGGATTGGGATAATCCCTGTTGTTTGTGTGAGAGTTCAACTCCTGGCCATGAACATCTCACGCCTGCTTCCACCTGGGCGTGGGTAGCGAAAAGGGATGTACAAACTATAGCTTTGCTAGTGTGATGATCTACTTCCTGTTATGTCTGACATCTTGGGTCATTCCCAAACTTGTACGGTGTCAGGTTTCGCACCTGCTATGTTGCTCAGACGTCGGCGTCACCTGCCGCCCAGGTGGAGGCATTCTAACCAATATCCTGTCTCTTGGAGCTTTTCTTCTTCTTGGAACCTGAGAGGAGAAGCAGGAGAAGCATTAGCGTTGAAGGAGGCACAGCCGACCACCCACAACTAGAATGTATAGTATGCGTTAGAGACTATAGTATGTCTTTTTTACAAAATTATTATCATTTTTATTTTCAAATAATCTGTGATGTAAATGCACCAAAATATAATATGCATCAACAGAATTGAAATCCCTGGCATAAATGTTCTGCGGGTTATCCGATCTCATTATCATTTAAACAGGTCAGGTTGCTGCGGAAACACTCGGCTAATTATTTATGGTAACGAGGGGGAGTTGCGCCGATACGACGTCAATATCATGGCATCGTCACCTGATGCGATGCTGCGAAGAGCGTGTTTGCGGCTGCCATGCGTACACATAGTAGTACACATAGTAGTACACATAGCCCGCACACCAAGTATTTTTAATCTGCTTAATTGAACCTGACTTTGCATGCCTAAACAAATTGGCAAGGGAGGTATCTGATCCCTTCCCCGCTAATGGACTGCAGATTCCTTTCCCATAAGGGCGTTTGGGCAAACAAGTCATCTCTGAATCGAGGAGCGGACTCGCCGTCTGCATCAAATTTCGCCACTAAGGAGCTGTTGATTGAAGTGATCGTTAGACGCATACTCAATTGGAAGGTCTTCTATTGGGGCATCTTTTCTATTGTGTATCATACACAGAACTACAGCAGGACCTCGATTAGGACCTCCGTTGGGACATTGGTTAGGACCTTGGTTGGGTAGGACCTCGGTTGGGACCTCGGTTGGGACCTCGGTTGGGACCTTGGTTGGGACCTTGATTAGGACCTCGGATGGGACCTTGGTTAGGACCTTGATTAGGACCTCGGTTAGGACCTTGGTTGGGACCTCCGTTGGGACATTGGTTAGGACCTCGGTTGGGACCTTGGTTAGGACCTTGATTAGGACCTCGGATAGGACCTTGGTTAGGACCTTGTTTAGGACCTCGGATAGGACCTTGGTTGGGACCTCGGTTGGGACCTTTGGTCCGTTGGGACCTCCATTGGGACCTTGGTTGGGACCTTGATGAGGACCTTGGATAGGACCTTGATTGGGACCTTGATTGGGACCTTGGTTGGGACATTGATTAGATTCAACTTTATTGTTATTGCTCATGTCACTGGTACAGGGCAACAAAATGCAGTTTGGGACCTTGGTTAGGACCTTGATTTAGGAGCTTGGATAGGACCTTGATTGGGACCTCGGTTGGTACCTTGGTCGTTAGGACCTCGGTTGGGACCTTGGTCGGTTCGGACCTCGGTTGGGACCTTGGTCGGTTCGGACCTCGGTTAGGACCTCAGTTGGGACCTTGTTTGGGACCGTGGTCGGTTAGGACCTCAGTTGGGACCTTGTTTGGGACCGTGGTCGGTTAGGGCCTCTTTTAGGACCTCGGTTAGCGTCATGAATCTGCTTCAGAAACATGCAACATGAAATGTAATTAACCAAATCAATTTTCTCATAAGGAATCATGGAGGTCCACTTCATTCATTCATTCACTCAAATATGAACACAAAACACATATCTCATAGTTGATAGTACATGCCAAAAAACGATTTGAAGTGCATCTCGTGACAAATAAACATTAACCTCACTACGAGATTGATTGGAAGACTTGATGGTTGACAAAGACAGCGAGATCCACCCAGACGCCGCTTTCATGATTTACTATGAGTTATTTCTTGAATTCAGTCGTGGATCTTGCGATATTAAAACGTGATTTCTCTTTCAGAAAAAAATGAATAATCAGACAGTAATCAGACAGTAAATATTGCAATGTGTTCGTTTTCCTTGTCTCCAAACAGGCAGGAAGAGGGTTCACATTGGTTGCAGCAACTTAGCGTATTTGTTCCATAGAACAACGGATTGAATGGAGTGAGACCTTTGGTAAGTCATCCAGTCACTTTGTCCCATTGAGTGGGGGGCGGGGCAAATAAATTAAATTAGTGCATTGAAATATATTGCTCATATTTTTGATTGTACTTTTCTTAGTTGAAATCTCGTCTTGTCTCGTTCTCGTACACCAAATCTCTTCTATCGTATCATCTTGCAAACCTTGTGTCTCGGGACACCCCTACTTGCAACTTTCTTTGTCTCCATTGAGGGTTGTTTTGTTATTTAGTTAGCAAAGAACTACAGAGTCAACAGTTGATGATGTCATCAATGGGTGATGGACGGTGATTCCTGCTTCCTGTGTCCATGCTAACAGTCACAGGCTGCTAACACGAATTTTTTGTTATTATTACCACGGCAAGGTGTGTGCCATATTGTACAATAACTGGGAAATACATGCGTACATTGTTACAAAAACTGAAAAATACTCTAAATACACACTGTACTCGCAAAAAGTTGGGGTTTACCGCAGAAATTTGAAGGGGAACCTGTACTGCACTATAACCTTTACAGGTGACTTCTACTTTGCTTCCGGTCCAACCAAAGAAATCTGTTCAGGTGGCAAATTTCTTAATTTATTAAAGTCCTGCATCATTAATCAGGAGTGGTCATCATCATAATAAGCAAGTCATCACCAGAAGGAATAAATAAGACATAAAACATTTTGCACATAAACAAAGATTTACATCACAGCCCTGGACCTCCTCAGGGTTTTTGTTTGGAGTCGAACAAGACACACAAATGCATAGAGTGATGTAAGTGGACCCTAGGACTTCTACATTTTTAGCCTCTACGTCTGAAGAATGGACTCCCCCTTTCCTGGTTCTACAAGGGCCTGGTATAAAAATAAAGTCTCCACAATGATAAACCCTTATATATTTATATATATATTTATATATTGACATTTGGCAACAACCAGACATTTAAAGACTTCTGCACCTGGACACACCGTAGACAACAAAAAAAAAACTGTAGGAGGAGTCGAGGAAGCGGTCTTCACGTCGTCCTGAAAACTGCAATATTTATACGTGGAAAATGAGCTGGCTCGGCCAAGTGCTTTTCATGAAGGTCGTCCTCTATCCATTCTAGTGAAAATCAGCACCCGTCTTTCGTACAACCGCGGTTGACTAGTTTACAGTCCTTAATACCCAACAGAAGACCAAAAAAAAGAGTCTATGATAAAAGCAAGTCCAGTTTCCCCATCAAGGGATCAAAACTGGCCGTGGTCCACTTCGTCCAACCAGGAGGCAGGACTAGCAGGGAAGTCTGGGTATCCTCCGCTGCTTCCAGTGGAGAGGTCCGAGCTGGGGCCATTGGCTGCGCCCATGGAGACCCTCACGCCAGAATTGATTCCCCCGCTTTGAGTCAGGATGGACAGACCCGATTCGGGGTAGACCAAGCTGTTGATGAGAGGCTGGTGGCGGGGCAGCGCCTGGAGGGATCCCGGCGACTGAGGCAGGCCGTAGGGGCTGTTTGAGCGCATGTCGTGGAACTGATCTTGAGAGGGCATGACGGCGTGCTCCAAGGGGAAGGAAGCGTGGTTGTTGGCCCCTTGGCGGCCCCCCATGGCTGGAGAGCTGCTGCCGTAGATGCCATTGGTGTGGCCCAGCTCGGACATGGGTGGTTCATCTGTTTGGACAAAAACAGAAGTTGTTAGCTTCTTGTGAAGAGGAGTTTCCCGTGCCTACATGTGACTTTAGGATTCACCTGTAAAGGACACCTCTGCATCGCTGTCCATGCCCTCCTCTTGAATGCTGTCTTTGTCCGACTTGGAGCTGCCCCGCGACCTCTTCATGTTTCTGAAGTACTGCCCCCATCTTTGGCGCCCGGCGTCCTTTTTCAGCCTCTTTTCTTTGGCTCGCCTGTTTTGGAACCAAACCTGCGAGGGACAATAAGATGATCTTCATCCATTCCGGCCTGTTTTACAGTGTCTAGAGGGCTCTAATAATGTTAAAAACTGTATTTAGAAGGTTGTAAACAGGCTTTCTTTGTGGAAATTTGCTTTTCACTGTTGGGTCGTTTACTGTGTATGTAGAACGTGGGTAAAGTACGGCGTCAACCGGTTCCTGGACTTCCTAAAAGCACCTCTGAGGCTTGATAAAAAATGGTAGAATAAGCAGAAACATTCGAATCTACATGTCAGGCGCAACTTCCAGCATCATTGTTTGCACGGAAAGCAGTTTCCATGAGCCCTTCAGGATTTGAACCCTCTTCGCCTCTTTTGCTTTCACTCAATACTGAGGAGCATTTTAGTGGCTTCTGTCCCCCACGTTTGTCCTTGCAAATAAAACAATATATACGGCCCCCGACGAGGGTGGCGGGGGAGGATCCTCTCGGCCCGGGCGACAACAGGCGAGGGGGGGCCCCCCCCTTCTTACCTCTTAGCACTGTTAACGAGCTCGCACTTAAACCGTGCTGACTTTGATGCGGACTTCATTTTGCTCCATCTTGCCGTAAATCCCCCCCCCCCCCCACGAACAGTGAGTGGTGGGGTTGCCAGCTCAGCCGCCATTGTCCCGCGATAATGAAGTCAGGACACTAATGGATCCGTTTCCCTAATGGAGAATAATAAAGTTTACCTGCACCACCCGCATGTCCAGGCCCGTCTCCGAGGAAAGCTGCTCCCGGACGTGGCGGGCTGGCTTGGGAGAATTATTGTAAGCATTCTTTAGGGTCTCCAGCTGCTTGGCCGTGATGGTTGTCCGGGGCCTTTTCGCGGTTGAGTCGGCTTCTGGGGGGGGCACAGAGGTGAATAAAAACATGATTTCATAACAATACATATAATGACAAGAAAGACAAATAGTCGAGTAGGAATATGTAGAATCTTTTGTACTGCGTAGGCCCACTTGGGCCCAAAGTGACCAAAAAGCACAGGTACGGCTTATTAGCAGCAAAAAGCAATCACAGCACACAGGAAGTGGTGCAAACAAATTTGGCCATGCTGGCTATCTTAGCATCTTAACCCCCGAAATGTCCACAAGTGACCCCTGCTGTCTTAATTGCATCATGTCTGCACATCAAGATCAGCGTCCAAATAGGGTGAAGCCACACCCCTCTAGCCCTCAGTAATGACGCCCTCTCATTAGTTAAGTAAATGTGTATGTTTTTGGGGGGAGCAGTAAATTGAAACAGATGGGAAGATAAAAGCCATCCGATAGGACAGATGTATATTTTAGCATTTCTTAATAGTAAAGCTTCATAACGTGGTATTAGAAGTGGGGTGGTGTGGTTATCGTCACTCAGTCAAATTATGTTTGGAGATGTTTTCATACCATTCTTGCATCTTGACTTATGTACACAATTTGGTGATTTATATTATTATATTATATTATTACATCATAATTATATTATATTATATACCATCAGAATGTTAAGAATATATCTATATATGAACACAGTATAGCAAAATACTTTGACAGTTTGGGATATAAAGATACAATTTAGGACTGTCGATTAAAATATTTAATCACAATTAATTATATTGTGTCCATAGTTAACTCATAATTATTCACAGCTAGAAATACACTATTTTCTTTTGAAGGATCATTTTAAACAACATGAGACTGGTAATATTTGCTTTTGTTGATTACAACATATCAAGCAGTAGAAAATGAATAAAATAATAAATAAAAAAATAGAAAAAAATAAAATAGACCTCAATGTGTGAAAAACAAACACAATATACAACAAGTATATGTTGGTAAGATAAATTATCCATCACTAATATTACATACAAACGTTTGCCAAATCACCCATCAACTAAGTGAAATGAAAAGAGGGTAATTTAATAATTGGGTAATTTATAACCAGAAAATAAGAGTACTGAAGAACTGTCAATAGTTTTCAGAATCAAAACGTAGATTATAGTTCATCACTCGTCTTAGTCGGATCTCTTCAATAACACTGTGGGCCTTTCAACACAGGGCAAGCCAAATGCTAATAAATTGAGAATAATAATAAATAGATGGAGGTGGTAATCTCAAGCAGAATGAAGAGGTGACGGGAAAAACGGAATTAAGCAGGAATTTTTAAGCAGGAGAATTTAGGACACAGGAAAAAAAAGTGGAATAAACCCAAAAAAGTAGTGTGACGATTACAAAACATTATTCGATAGCAATAGCATGGTGTCGCTAATATGATAATACAAAAATTGCTACTATGCTAATGTGAGCATGATAGCGCTAGCATACTAACAGCTAACAAGATGCCATGAAATCTCCTATTCGTGAAAATGCTAAAATCTTACTATGCTATTGTTAAGCAACGTTAGCAAAGCACCTGGTTAGAATTTTATAAGTGACACGATAAATTCCCGTTTTATTGACTACTGCGTGTGCGCTCGCTCACACACAAGCCCCCAAATAGCCGTCCTCGGCTGCGCCTACCGGGAACTATAGTATAGCTTATAACTAAAATCTTAGCTTGCAGTTTAAAGCACAGGACTTTGAAGCTAAACATTTCAAATATCCTTTTATTTCTCCACTTCTGCTCAATATTTCTTCTTGTTTGTGGCTCCACATTCACTGCCACACGGCCTGACGTTGACCGTCTATAGGTCTATTTTGTGTTCATTCATTTTCTACCGCTTGATATGTTTAAAAAAAACAATGTCTAATCAACAAAAGCAAATATTACCAGTCTCATGTTGTTTAAAATGATCCTTCATAAGAAAATAGTGTATTTCTAGCTGTGATTAATTATGAGTTAACTATGGACACAATACAATTAATTGTGATTAAATATTTTAAGTCCAAAAATATTGCTGTTAAAGGAAATTTCCGCATTAACTTTGACAGCCCTAATATAAAATCATAACTCATTCATAATTAGACACAATGTATACAAGGAAAGCACATACTTTATGTAACTCTCCTCAAAATGTACTTAAAGTATCCACATTTTCCTCATTTCCGGTACCGTGTACAACTGATAAATATTGTCTTGGAATTATTATTTGTAGACAAATCGGATCAAGAGTGTTTCAAATTTGGAGCCCATATTTAGATGATAATGACACAGACCTCTCTGTTTGGCGGTCTCGTAGTCGGCCTTGCACACCAGCCGGCTGTCCTCCATCAGGTAGTACTCGTCCCCGGTGGCCAGCTGCCTCTTGCACACGATGCAGGCGAAGCAGTGCAGGTGGTAAACAAAGTCCTGGGCCCTCCTCACCACCTGCGTGGGCGGGATGCCCTGCTGGCACGCAGCACATTTGGTCCCGAACCTCCTTTGGGACATGTGGACATAGTTTTGATCATCAGTATCTGTGTGTAGTTGGAGACACAATGTTGGCAATACCTGCACAAGTACAGAGATACTGACTTTTGATTGACACTCAGTCAGGTATTGACTGGTTGTCTGGACATATGGGAAACTTGCTGTATGTTTCATTTCTTGCAAAATTGCAAAAACAGACTGAGGTTATTTTATGAAATGAAATCACTGCAGCATAATGCAACAAAGGTTAATTTCTAATTCAGTTTTGTGAGAAAACATCATTTTTTTCTAAGCTTCCATTGACTTCCATCCAATGTACTTTATCATCATTTCAGTTATTTTCCATATATAGTCTTAATCTAAACAAATAGTTTTTTCTGCTAACAATGTATCGCTTCTGGCTGGAAATCCTGCTAAATTAATTCTAAAATGGACTCATTGATGCTGACACATTACATATTGTCCCTTTTAATTAGACCGCCAGAGTTCCAATGAATCTGCCTCTTGGTTGAGAGTGGACATCTTGTTCCGGCTATTCCTAATGAGGTGTCCTGTCCTGGTGCATACTCACTTGAAGAAGTCTTCTTTGCAGTAAACGCTGTCCCCCCGGCTGAAGCACTTGTCGGCCAGCTGAGTCTGGCAGTCTGTGCACTTGAGGCACTTGCCGTGCCAGTGACGCTCCAGCACTTTGAGGATGAAGCGGTCCACGATGTGCTGGTTGCAGCCCGCGCACACTGGGATGTCTGGGGGGGCACATGCCAGGAGGGTCAGGTAATAGTCGTCTGTCAGCTCATACGTATGGATTTATTTATTTAAAACAAATATCTGTCAATTTGATGGTGAAGTGGCATTAATTAGTTGGTGGAATATTTTCTTGTTTACTAAAAATACACAAAATATAAATGCATAATGCAACTATGGTTTCTATATTGCTTTTACTAGTAGCCTGGAAATATTATTAAATTTAAATTATTAAATGACATGCAGCTTGCTGATGTCAAATGTTTCATAAAATGTAAAATGTCTGTAAAATTAGAGATCATAAGAGATCATTAAATTATGTGTATGTTCTTGCAATATAAATGTCACACTTTTAATTAGATACAAATAAGCCAAATTGTAAATAGCAAATTGTAAGATTTGTTTTCCTTAAAATCCTAACAATAATAATAATAATAACTCCTATATTATGGCCGAAACAAACGTGATGATGATACATAATCATCCAAAATGGAAGACACAAACATGAACTTAGAATAAACGAGAGCCAGTACAAGACAGATGTCACGTGAGACGTTATCCAAGCGGGTTATGACTTATTCAAAGAAACGCTGCAATCAATCTCATGGCCTTTGTGCCCCGGTGCCCGAAGTCATACAACATGCATGAAGCATTTCTAGAGTTTGGGATGCACGCTGTGGCCAAAACCGGGCTGGGTCGCAGGCGCACCCGGGACCTCCATAGGTATTCCGTACCTGTTTTGGACCTTCCAGTCAGAAACCCCTTTTAAAATAAAATTCCGCATTTTAATCTAGTGGAAAGTAACACTCAAATATATTAAAACGAAGGGGTTAAACGTATATTTCGTTGGGGATGTGTTCAAACATGCCAACTAAACGAAACGTGTGATACAAAATAAAAACGTAGAAGAAGAATTGAGGCGAAGAAAAACCCGGAAGTAAAATAGGCCCCTTAAATCCACAATTTCATTTTCACACCCACTCTATACGCATATACAAAAAAATAAATCAAATATATTTATATATAACAAATATATTTATATATATATATCAACAATTTTTAACGCTACTTTTAGTCAATGTCCATGCGAGTTGTATTTTACTTTGGCATCTTCGTGGCCAAATCAAAACAAGAAACCTTTCCTCATATTTGGATGTGAACACATTTTAGGCCCGTAGCACACACACACACACACACACACACACACACACTCATGAGTGGAAACATGGTTGACCGTGGAAACCTCCCCGGATTACTCAAGAGTGTTCCCTTGGTGACGGCATGAGATCTCGGATAACATCTACACACACGGCCGGAAGTTACTCTGCTTTACCGTATTTATCGTATTTACCTTATTCACCTTATTTATCTTAATTACCGTATTAACTTATTTATCGTATTTACCTTATTTATTTACTTTATTCACCTTATTTACTTTAGTTACCATATTTATCTTATTTACCGTATTCACCACCATCATCTTGTCATCTTGCTACGTGTTATTAGGCCGTACCGGTGTAGGCCTACCTAATGTATTGTCTATGTAGACCAGGTACAAATATATTATTTCCAACCTCCATTAAAAAATAAAGATATATATATATATATTCATACATTTATATAATATATATATATTGTTTATTATGGCTTCCCTTTCAAAAGAAAGTGTCCATGTTGTGTTTTTTTTCTGCAAATATTTTGCAACCTGCTCTTAGTTTTGCAAGGGTTTTTCATATTGCTGATGATGTCCGTTTGAGCGCTAAAAACTAGAGGAAGAAAAGGCAAAAAAAAAACATGAAAGATGCGTGTATAAAAACTAGTGCAATACAAAAGGCCCATAGTCACACTGACGCTGGGGGAGCCGATTGAAAAGAAATGTTCCTTACGTAATGTCCACAAGTGACTTGGTTTGACTTGATAAACTGAATAAATGCCAGCAAAGGGGGTCCAGTCGTCCGAGCTAAGACCTGAGAGTGTTTGTTTAGGGAGGGGGGGCGGTCAATGTTGTCCAATAACTGTTTGGTCGGGCCAGCACCCCAATGAATTTTATTGACGCTGATCTTTGGCGCAAAATGCTGCCTTGGGAAATCACGCAGAGTGTACGCTGATGAATCTAAAATCAATTGCGCCATTTGTGCACATTTGGGAAGTGTATGAAGGAGAGGAAAAGAGCCTCAACGTGTGTGTGTGTGTTTTTTTTTTTTTACTTTGCAGCTTTGTCGCCATTCTTCCATCATTAGTGGATCCTGACTGGTTTTCATGCAGTTCATGAGTAGAAATAGCATATGTTATTTTTTTTTAAATAAATGTTATTTAATTTTAGTAGTGTTAAATTAAATTTATGTTAGCATGTATGCATTGACTTTCTGTGTTTGTGTTTAGAGGAAGCAGTCAACGTTTCAGTTCCGTTAGGATTGTTTTTATTTTCCAGTGGTGCATTCACGTGTCGTTATTGATGATCATTTGGCGCTTTCAATGCAACCTGTCCCCCCTCTCAGGGTGTCTCACCTGTCGCGCAGTGGCAATGTGATACCTGTGGAGCCTCTCCTTTGTGTCCTCGGATCCTAGTATCCTCGGATCCTTGGAGCGGCTGCGGCAGGTGAGCCGAGAGGTTTTTCTTTTTTTTTTCTTCCGCACTTTCGGTGGCCCCTATGCGGTTTGGTTTAGGCCCGCGCCCCGCATCCGTTATCCGGACCCCGTGATGACGGCGGTGTGAAATGACAGAACGCGCACAACATCTGCTCGGGCCATTTGTGCAACAATAGAAGCTCATTACGCATGCATAACGTCTCCTGCACGCACGGATGTTGTTGCTCTTCAAATGTCTCACTCGCAGGTTTACGGTACACACATCTAAGACGCGTCTACATGTAGTGTGTACTTGTAAGTATTGTTACTATTAACGAAGAATGGTAAAAACCCGGTTGCTGACAGTATGCGAGGAATGGCCTTGAACTAAAGTCAGTTGTACCTTTATGCACCCTCACTCCTCGCGATATTACTCATTGCTATTGGAATCCAAATACATGAACGAGAAAATCTTGACAAAGTTATCTTCGATGTCCTTTAAAAAGTTCGAGTGAACGGCCAAAACTATCCAAAATAATAATGATTGACAGGCCTTACTGCACGTGTACAATACCGATAGAAAAAATTCAAATTTCATATTGAACCTAACACCCCCAATCCAAACATAATATGATCATAATAATAATAATAATAAATATGGAACCATTGGATACGGCTCTTACCTTGGCCTGCAGTGTAGCGGGAGAAACTGCCGTTGTTCTGACAACTCGAACCCGGATGTTCGAGCAACATGTCTGCAATGCTGGACGATGGGTGTATCCGCCCCCTCCCCAGAAGGGTTGACTTGGCCTGGCTGGTGAGTTACCCAGAAGAGGGACGAGACATCAACTGGATCAGTTGGTTCCGTGCGGCCAAGATGAGGCTGGGAAGTCTCGCTGGGGGGGCGGGGACGTGCGGTGGCGTCAGCTGATCTGAGTGGGAGACCTCCGCCAGGGTGGGGGTGTAGGGAAGCTCTGTCCACGGTGCTGAATGGGCGTGGACACGAAGCTGGTACTTTAGACTTGCATTCGTTTGCTGCCCCCCCTCCCTCCCTCCGTTTATATAAATATATATATGCTGTGCCTTTTGCAGCCATGCATGGACCCCCCCCCCATCTCCCTTTTGTTGCTTTAAGATGGAAGACCACCTAACATGTCAACAAAGGTGCTTCATAAGAGGCTTTTAATGCATCGTCCCATCTAAATGTCCCGCCATCATGGCGGCTCATGCTGTTGAAGGCTTATTAAAAATGAGAAACCATAATTTCTAACCTCATCCTGCCAATCACCAACCGTTTGTTAAGATAAGGATAATATAGTGATGTAAAATACTTGAGTACAGGAAGTGGAGTCTTACACGTTTTGTAAGTTATGATCATTTTCATAACCTATTCATGGGGCAGGTATTTTGATGTTGAATCAGATATGAAAAAAACACTATTTGAAATGTCTATTCAGACAGAACTGAAAAGAAGAGACAGCAAAGTATGCAAACATCAGGTTATTAAAAAAAAATTAAAAAGTCCGTCAACTAGCTTCAGTAAAACAATAAAAAAATACCATTATGCTAATTTTCTTAGTCGGGTCATTAATTCATGGATTCATTGATCCGAAAAAAAAAAAAAAAACATGATGAAAAATTGGATGATGGCTGCAGAACTGTAAACAGCCCAAATGTCCTGGCTGCTCAGTACAATATGGAACAGTCCAAAGTCATTTCACTGTTCATGGGAAGAAGACAGACAGACTTCCTTTGTCATTGCACAATAACACAGCAGTGAAATTTCCAACAAAATGTCGTTGCCTGTGGGGAATTGAACAGATTGGGCTTTTGAGGTTCTAAAGGTTTGAGGTTTAAAGTGTCATGTTTTTATTGGGGCTGCACGGTATCAAGTGGTTAGCGTGCAGACATCTCAGCTAAGAGACCCGAGTTCAATCCCACTCCGGGTACTCTGGTTTACATGCTAGGTTAATTGGCGACTCCAAATTGTCCATAGGTATGAATGTGAGTGTGAATGGTTGTTTGTCTATATGTGCCCTGTGATTAGCTGGCGACCAGTCCAGGGTGTACCCCGCCTCTCGCCCCAAGACAGCTGGGATAGGCTCCAGCACCCCTGTGACCCTTGTGAGGATAAGCAGTAGAAAATGAATGAATGTTTTTATTGGGGCTGCACTGTGGTCGAGTCGTTAGTGGTTAGCGTGCAGACCTCACAGCTAGGAAACCCGAGTTCGATTCCACCCTCGACCATCTCTGTGTGGCGTTTTCATGTTCTCCCTGTGCATGCGTAAGTTTTGTCCGTTTTCCTCCCCCATTCCAAAAACATGCTAGGTTAATTGGCGACTCCAAATTGTCCATAGGTATGAATGTGAGTGTGAATGGTTGTTTGTCTATATGTGCCCTGTGATTGGCTGGCCACCAGTCCAGTGTGGACACCGCCTCTCGCCCCAAGACAGCTGGGATAGGCTCCAGCACCCTTGTGACCCTTGTGAGGATAAGCGGTAGAAAATGAATGAATGTTTTTATTGTTTTTAATCTTCTATATGCTTTGGATGAAAATATAAAGCGCAGTTGAAAAATTGCAAGAATTGTCACTTAAGGAGGTTCGAAGTACGGCTTCAAAATGCAAAAAGAAAAAATGGGGGTGAGACAAAAACATTTTTGAGTATGCAACTGCTGGTAATATAATATATGAATAATAACAATCCACTATTGCTGCGTTTGTCCACACCGGTTTCTAACGCGTTGCTGCAGCGGCCCGACGTGCTGCACTGGAAGACAATGTGTCTTGGCTGTGTGCCATGCAGCCGTCCCGCTGACAATGTGCCAATTATCAGCACAGCAGCACCAGCATCGGCCCATAGTACAGCTTTGATTCAATTTTGCCAATTAGAACTATCGCCTCCTTTTAAGTCCACTGTGGGCCAAATTAGCCTCCCGAGCCAAAAGAAATCAACAACTTCCTGTTTAAAACGTGCACGTTTGTTTTCAATGACTTTTCATTGGAGTGTTTTTGTGTGCACGTAATCTCCTGTCAATAAGTCAGTTTACATCTCTGTCCAGATTAGCACTTTGTAAATCTGCAAGGAAGGCGCTGCAGTAACCGGGAGGCTAAAGGAGCTTAGAACGCAACACAACAACAGGGCTGCTGCACCGTACAACGAGCATGGGTATGATGCAACACACACACACACACACTTGTATGCTGCAGCATTGTTGCACCAAATTGGTGAAGACGTCCCCACAGCTGAGGTCCGACTTTGACGCAGCAGCTGCAATCCATCCTCAATGGTCCTCCAGGATTCGCTTTCTCTCTATTTGCACCCCCCCCCCCTTGAGTGCCACTTGATGGTTGACCCCCCACTTTCTTCAGGATGGCTTCAAAAAACAACAAACAAAAACGCTGCAATTCCAGAAGGTGCAACACAAATCATCAAGTCCTCATAGAAAATGATCTCCGGGAGAGGGGTGGGGGGGGATTAAGATGAGCAAAGGCTTACCTTATTCCGTCATCTTTCATGCATAAACAAAAACATTATGGGGAGGGGGGGGGGGGTTACCTCTTGGCTTGATGATGAAAAATGAGAATAATAAGTCAGAATCAGTCAGAAAGAAGACATGTTTTTCGTTTATCGTTTGCACTGCTGTCTTAATGGAAACTTAATATATCATTCAAAAAATTGATAGAAATTAAATTTTAATTTGGAGAAGTAAACGACCGCACGGCATGATGACTGGAGCCAAAAAATTGGAAATAATAAACATAAATAAATGACAGAATATGGGCAAAACTTTGTGTGGATATTTGCTAAAAGTAGCGTGCATGCTAACCATCTGTGGAATTATTCTATCAATCTTTATTTAAAAAAACAATCTTTATAATGACAGCAGTATTTTTATACTACACTAATACTCGGAATACTCGATGTGTGTGTACAACAAAACTGCTTCAGCGCAGCTGAGCGGGGGGGCCACAAGCGAGTGTTGCAAGCGGGTGGGGAGGGAGTGAAGGGAGGGGGGGGGTGTGCTGCACCCATGCCACCCTCCTGACACCAGGCCACCATTGTGCTCCTGTCATGATCAATCATGTCCCCCCAAAGACGGGCCTTGTCCTGGAGGGAGGGGACCAATCACACGCCTCATTAGCCAGGCTTGGTTACTCCCAAGCAAAGTAGTCCCAGGACACCTCGGCCTGTTGCACGTAGCGCAGACGAAACGAAGCGTTCGAGGCTGTAGAGGAACTCTGGGCTGGAAAAGATACAGCAGCATCACGAGGGCTTCAAAGGATTCGCCTTTATTTTCGAAATTGAAATTTCCTTCTTCTGAGCCGAAGTCCACCCAGGAAGGCAAACGCCATCCTGATCTACAGTAGATAAAGTTCTCCTCCCTGCTCTCATTGTTTGGAAAAAGGCTCCATCTGGCGAGGTTTCACTGACCGGGCCCGGCCGTGCTGCGCTCCCCCAGCAGCTGGCTAAACTGCCCAACCGCTTTCCCGCTTGGCCATCGCAGCAACCGACACTCTTTGCCAGCCCTCCACCACGCACACACATAAACACACACATAAACACACATAAACACACACACGGCCTGGTCATCTGGCGTGAGCCGGGGTGGTGTCGGCCTTTCTGGCCCTTTGTGTCCCCCCCCCCTCTCAGAGGAAAGCATCGTACACGTTTAAGTAGGTCAGAAGTACAGTACTGTGCCGTCGTCTTAGGCCTCCACTCGCTTTGTTGGGGTCGCTTCACGACCTTTTCCCCAACAGTCGGTTTGACTAACTCTAAAGCGGTATGAGCTTTTTCAGACCAATGATGGCAGGGGTCAACAAACTTCTAGATCAATACCAGCTTTGTCTTGCAGCCGACACTAAAAATGACTTCCTTTTTTTTTTTTTACAGTATGCTAATTGCTATTACAAAAAAACAACAACATGCCGAACATGTTCCCTTGTTTTGAACACCCCCGCCGGACACTGGATATCAGCCCCTGGCACCATAGAAAAAAATATACAGTAAACCTCGGATATATCGGATTCAATTGTTCCCACTGGTTTTGTCCGATATAAGCGAAATCTGTTATATGCGTATACCGGAAAATGTCCGTTTTACGCATATATCGGATTTATATCCGGTATATGCGTAAATCGGATTTTATCCGTTATAAAAAGGCACTTCCTTGACTATGTTTCCAATGTACCTGGACGCGCAGGCAACGCTGCAAACGCTGCAAATGACGTCGTATAGCGGCCTGTCACGATTCGGCGAATCGGAGCGCCACGATGCGGCCATCCGATATATGCGAGGGAAATTTAATGGAAATGCATTGGAACGGGACTGGAGATTTTGTCCGAAATAGGCGAAATCCGTTATAAAAAATCCGATATATGCAATGAATTTTTATTGGAAATGCATTACAGAAAAATCGGTTCTTTTTTATCTGTCCTTTGTGAGCGAATTTCCGATATATCCGAGTCCGATATATCCGAGGTTTACTGTACCACAAAGTCAAACAATACGGTCCGATCACGTGCACACGTCGTACAATGAATGCGGTCGTTCCTCCCGCCGGTTCTTATCGATAAAAATCGATCGACCCCATTCACTGTGCAATATCTGATCAACCTCCATGTGCAATATTAAGGGCTTTAAATGCAATATACTAAGTTCTATGTGAAGTATTTCCATAATGCCTCATATTAACTCACTAGCAAGATCTCAGTGTATAGACTGGTCATATATCTCATCTCGTTTCATATTATCTACATACTGTATTGTATATAACTCTGGGAAAAACTGTTGATTTTGTTAATACTTGGGTTGTTTATATTGTTTATTTTTCTATATTGTGTATTTTGTACTGCTTAACTGATTCTGTAGTCTTGCTGCTGTGCAATGCAAATTTCCCCACTGAGGGACGAAGAAAGGCATATCTTATCTTATCTTATCTTAACAGCCACCTTCCACAACACAAATAAACCCAGATACTACCACACTCACTCACGATCCAGGTCAGCAGCTGGCCCTTTAAGAGCTGGAGTGCAGCGTCCTTTCCGCTTGCATGAGGGTCCACTCCAGGCTAAAAAGGCTGCCACCCCTGGCCGCTGTGGTCCCCTTTGAATATTGATATGCTAATGATGAACAACACTGAGAACAAAGATGCGCCGCTACCACTGGAAGCCGACACAAAGCCCCTTCAGCGGGGCTTGGACACTTTTACGACCCAACATGTGTCCCCCATTTCACACTCACACAATAAAGGCCAACAACTGTCCCGTCCATTGAAAACCCAGGAGGGTCCGGCGCTCCCGTCTGGGGACCCCGGCTGGTTATGTTGTGTTTGCTTGCCTTTTGTCGGCGGGTGGGAAATATCAGCTTTTTAGGGCAATGATGAGCCACCCCAAGAGGCTGGGAATAATGCAGCAGAGGTCAAAGTTCAAAGCTGTCAGGCAGCGCTGAGGCTTGACCTCGCTTGTCATTACAGATGTTGGCCTGCTGTGAGGTCCGTGTAGACCCTGAAGACCCCCCTTCTGGTCTGGGGTGGGCTTTACATCCAGCCATGTATTTGAAGGTAAACATGTTTAGGAGTTCAACAGTGGGATGAATTATTCAGATTTATTTTTGCTTTATTTTGCTTTATTATTGTAGCCATTAACCTTTTGTTGGGCTCGCAATTATTATTGTGTTTTTTTTTTGGTACTTACTTTTTTTTGCGAACTACAATTTTTGTGGCCCAAAAACGACGTTCTTTTAGTAGAAAAAAGTACAATTTAGTAGGCTTTAGTACAGGAAATGAACAGTCAGCACTAGTAGAATGAGCACTAATCTTCTAACTTTATTTTGGCACTGCCACGCTGAAGAAAATTGGGATTTTGTACCAAAAATAACTAACTAAAATGAAAAAAAATGATAAATTAGCATTATTTCTAATCACTAATACACCGCATGCGGCCAACTGTGTTATTAATGTACGTCTGTTTACGTCGCCTGTTTATGATGTAATCGCCGCTTGACTCAAACATGTTAGCACAAATCCCGTTTCTATAGTTTTATAGTTATAATTTTACAAGCATCATACGATTCTGAATGCATATAAGAAAGGTAGGGATGTCCCATATTGGCTTTTTTGACGAAAATACGTATATTTCGGTCTATTTTGGTCTATTTCGGTTAGATTGACACCTGTAGCAAATGAATGATGCTAACCAAGGTGTACACAGAATACGAATGTTCATACCAAGATTTGTGTGCATACATTTTCCGGTTAGCATCCGGTCTTCTTTATGTATATTATCACAAAACATCCTTGTTAGCGTCCTTGTTAGCCAGAAATGAGCTTTGTCGCCTGTCTGTGATGTCATCAGCAGTTGTAGTTCTTTGCTAACGAACACAGTTATTTTCTTTTGATCACGGCTGCAAAAAAACCCCACAAATGAGCCCAAAACAATTAGCAAGCGGGAGTGGCTCTTGCTACCGCATCACCGTCATCGTCAACAATCGGCCAATTAATGTAAAAGTGACGTTAAACGTTCTTATCCCTTTCATTCGTTATTCATATGCATTTCAAATGGTAAACTATAAAATGTGTTTTTGGCTTTTTGGAATGGATTCATTTACATGATTTTTTGTAGGTTAGAGTTCGAGTGGGACCTTCTGGAATAGACTAATGATGCTAACCAGGGTCCCACTGGAGTTAGTACTACTCAAATCTGGAGCACCACTTTGGACCAAGCGCAAGAATTGCCATCGTTATTACAAAACGAGGCAAGAAATACTGTTGTTTTCAATGACAGTATATAGTGTATACTGTACGGTAGTCATGCATAATAATGTCTAGCATCTTTACCATGCAGCTATGCTAAAATGGTGATCACCATTTCTAATCAAATGCCTTTGGCGCGCTCCATTGCTTGCTTCACGTGGAAACATCAATCAGCGGACGGTAGCTTTATCGTGACTTTAATGATGGTCACTGCAGAAATGAACGTATCTACTGATAGTCGTTTCTTCGCTGATGGATCATATTTGGTGTCAGCTAATGTCTGGACCCCCACGCTTTAAAAGCAAGCATTTATCATTGCATCGCTATTGGATGTCATTATGGCCCAGCCTGTCGGGGTCGAGCGATGGCAGCGTATTCATTTTAGGCATGTAAATGTATATCCGTCACTTGTTGACCACAGGAAAACACCCACACCTCCTTTCTTTACCATGGGGGGGTGGGGTGGGGGGGCTCAAGAGGTGGCCTGGCACACGCCTGCCTTCGTAATCCTACAGTCTCAGACTCATGACCCACTTTCTTGGAGGAGTCGCGTGGAGCAGCGGCCTCTAACCTAGGAGGAGCCTCCAGACGCAGGGTGGAGGAACACCCCCACAAACCCCCCGCCCCGCCTCACCCCGCCGTATCCTACTAACCCCCACTTATTCACCAGGCCAAGACAAAGGGAAAAGACTCTGAAAAGCCACATAAGAGGTCAGGCCTCCAGCTGATGCTCTTGTCCTTCATTGGAAGGATTTCTCCTGTTGTTGTTTGTTTTTGGAGACATTATGCCTGATGTTGTGTTTGACTTCCTCAGGTTAGATATGCTGGACAATGTTGTAATTTTGTCCACAATGTTTCCATTTGTCTTCTTCTGATGTGGTAGAATCTTTCTGGAGTCGGGCCTGATGTTGGGAGTAAGGGCAGCGTTCCATTAGTCCTTCTACGTGAGATGGTGTCAGAGACCATGACTCTAGCTCCAAAATTAGCATTTCATTGTTTTACCATTAAGTATTTTGGAGACATTGTACAGGTGTTGCATTTTACTCCCTCAACTGAAATATGTTGGACAAGTAGTTTGCTTCTGTTAGTCTTCTCTGCATCCTGTTGCGTCAGAAGCCATGACTGGAAAATTTGTGTTTGGTCTTGCAGGATTCCAAAGTGTCTTGATGGTTGGAAAGAGTCATACATAGGAAAGAGTCATACATAGGAAAGAATCATACATAGGAAAGAATCATAGGAAAGAATCATACATAGGAAAGAATCATACATAGGAAAGAATCGTACGTAGGAAAGAATCGTACACAGGAAAGAATTACACATTGGAAAGAATCATAGGAAAGAATTATACATAGGAAAGAGTCATACATAGGAAAGAATCATACATAGGAAAGAATCATACATAGGAAAGAATCATAGGAAAGAATCATACATTGGAAAGAATCATACATAGGAAAGAGTCATACATAGGGGCGAATCATACATAGGAAAGAACCGTACATAGGAAAGAATCGTACATAGGAAAGAATTGTACATAGGAAAGAATCCTACATAGGAAAGAGTCATACATAGGAAAGAGTCATACATAGGAAAGAGTCATACGTACATAGGAAAGAGGCGTAAATAGGAAAGAGGCATACATAGGAAAGAGTCATACATAGAAAAAATCATACATAGGAAAGAATCGTACATAGGAAAGAATCATAGGAAAGAGTCATAAAGAATCATACAGTCACTAAAAAAAGAGTCACTAAATTGAAGCTAACGCTACGTACGCAGACTAGTTTCCTTTTCTGTCTTCTTGTTTCTCCTGGTGGCCGCCTGGCAAGTGGTCATGTTTCTTAGGCCTTCTTAAAGCCTGGATCAACATTTTCAATAAAATTAGTTAGTTAGTTCCACTTCCAGTATCACTACTACCTTGGGGGGGGGGGGGGGGGGGTACTGTCCCACTGCAGCCAGCATATGAAGTACCTTGGAGACATTGTGAAGGCTAAATGGGCGTAAGGATGGCGTCTAAGATGCACACATGCCCGTCGAGGTCGAGTGGGATTCTTGCCTGCCTTTGTTTCCCAAATAAGGAAACCTGAGCCATTTCCTAATTAAACCACCGAATTAAGCGGAGATCATCCACTAATGCAAACAAAATCAAAAGAACAGCTTCTCTTTTATTATGTCTTATCCCTTGAAAACATACTGACCGACTTCACGGCACGAGGCGCGTACAAATAGGTCAACAAATGCCACGCTCCAGTATGAGATCATATCATTGCCATACATCTTATTTTTGTATGATTATGATTATTAACCCACAGCCTCCCCCCCTCCTTCTCTTTTTGACCAAAACATCCCCCCTCACACACACACACACACGAGTCACAATACGACGCTCTTACTTCTCTCTGTGTCTTAATCCCTGGCAGACTTTAAGTGTCTGGCATCGGGGCAAAATCCTAAACTGGAGAGGAGCGTGTTTGGAGACCTAATCCCCTTACTCATAGACTCATGGACTCATGGACTCAGGACTCATGGACTTGTGGACTCATAGACTCTGCTTGCCCCCAATTCACCTCTCCCAAAGTAGGCCAAGAACAAGGAGCCACAACAGAGCGGGCAAGCAGCTTCCAGACACGCACACACACACACACACACACACACACGCACATTGATGGACGCGTGGACACATAATGTATAAGCTGATATACAGTATAGAGTATGATACATACAGTATAGAGTATGATATATACAGTATAGAGTATGATATATATATAATGTAGAATATAGTATTTTCCCATCTGGTGTTTGCAGCAATGTAGCCTTGTGCATTGAATAGAATGCTAAATATGTTTTTTATTTTTAGTGGCTGGCATTATGCTCAATACGTGGATCACATTTAACAGCACTTGTTCCAAATATGGGCGTCAACTTCCTTCATCCAACCATCATATGCATGCACTGAAATAATTGGTGCAAGTATAACATTTACAGTTATACTTGTAATATTGTCACTTTATTCTCAATTTCTTGACACCTCCCCCCATATCACAACAACAAAAACTATTTCTAGTGACATGGCCACTTGATTTATGTAACATTGGAACTTTTTTCTTGCTACTGTCCTTCCTACTTTATTCATGTAAGACAGCTCATACATAGGAAAGAATCATAGGAAAGAATCATACATAGGAAAGAATCGTACATAGGAAAGACTCATACATAGGAGAGAGTCATACATAGGACGGAATCATACATAGGAAAGAATCATAGGAAAGAATCATACATAGGAAAGAATCATACATAGGAAAGAATCATAGGAAAGAATCATACATAGGAAAGAATCATACATAGGAAAGAATCATAGGAAAGAGTCATACAAAGGAAAGAGTCGTACATAGGAAAGAATCATACATAGGAAAGAGTCATACATAGGAAAGAATCATACATAGGAAAGAATTGTACATAGGAAAGACCCATACATAGGAAAGAGTCATACATAGGACGGAAACATACATAGAAAAGAATCATAGGAAAGAATCATACATAGGAAAGATTCATACATAGGAAAGAATCATAGGAAAGAGTCATACATAGGAAAGAGTTGTACATAGGAAAGAATCGTACATAGGAAAGAGTCATACATAGGACGGAATCATACATAGGAAAGAATCATAGGAATGAATCATACATAGGAAAGAATCATAGGAAAGAGTCATACATAGGAAAGAGTCGTATATAGGAAAGAATCGTACATAGGAAAGAATCATACATAGGAAAGAGTCATACATAGGAAAGAGTCATACATAGGAAAGAATCGTACATAGGAAAGACTCATACATAGGAAAGAGTCATACATAGGACGGAATCATACATACAAAAGAATCATACATAGGAAAGAATCATAGGAAAGAGTCATACATAGGAAAGAGTCGTACGTGTACAGATCCCTAATCATCGGAATATCCCAACTTTATTCTGCCGACATTCCAAGTCGGTACGACTTACTTCTTCTAACTTAGCTATGTTTTTTATTTGTACCTTTTTATTCTATTAAAAAAATTCATCCATCAGTTTTTGACACCAATGAAAGGTGGACATTTTTAACAATAGATTGTTAAAAATGCTCTTACATATATGATATTTTTCTTCAACCAAACTGTTACTCTCTGCAGTTGAGTTAAGATGAGAGGCAATGTGAGAGCTTTGAGAGGACACGGCCTCCGCCCCCACCCCTCCACCCCCCCTCCTCCCTCCACTACAGCAAACAAGCTGGAGTCGTGCATGAGATTAGATTTGACTTTTCCCATTCTGCAAATTGTTTTGTCCTCCCCACCCACCCCTCCACGTGATCAATTCTATTTATTGAGCCACAGCTTAGCCAAAGCAAATAGTCTGCTTTTGATCATGCACTTAATGCTAATAAACTCCATGGGTCCCGTTTGGCTTGAGTAATACAGTAGACCGCCCCGATGGCCGCCACCGCCGCTGCTGCTGGAGGGCCCCTTCCAAGACTAATGAAGATGCCGGCAGTGTTGCCATCGGAGACCAATTGCTGTGCATTTCCTGCATATCTGTGATGAATGACCATGTGGGACTATTGCATCTATTCTATTGCATGAATGTCATCTGACTTGCAATTGTTTTCAAACCCGGGATGTAATTTTCCAGGGATGTAATGTAGGTAAAAGACTAAAAAAAGGGTATATTTCTCTGAAATGTTGGAGCTAATAAATGTGGGTCTGGAAAATAAATCAACATGCACATTTTGACCTTTTATTGTGATACCTATGTAAGCTCATGCTCACTTTCCTGCCAAACTACATCAATAACAAAAGTGTTGCATGGATATTTGTAAGTGTACATATCCTGCAAAAAAACAATATGAGGCAGATGGTTTTGTTTTTCTAAAAACAAAATGTGGGCCGTCAGCTCACAAGAGAGAGGCACATTTAAGTTGCTCAGTTTAAATCTGAAATCAGCTTACCTCAATCTCATTTTGCTTTTGTTGCTCCTTGTCCGTAATGAGCTAGTGCTGCTGATATTACAGCCCAGGGATTAAAATAAGTCACAATAATCATCACCATAAGAAAAAATACATATACTCTGCCTCATGCACGTAGAAAGGTATTATTCACGGTGGCAATTCATTAAAATAAGAGGCTCCACTTGAAATAATACACTAGCCTGGAGGAGATGTTTGTGAGCTTGGATTAGTTGCTCAGAGTTTTGTCAACCAGATGCTTGAACATTTCACCACACACACATACTGACAATACAGACGATATAAATATTACTTTAGTTGTATATTTGAATACTATATAACACACTAAATGGACGTTGTAGTAGATGGACTTTTAGTTGTACAATTGAAAGAATGACAGTATAGTCATCTTCGAGGCTTTGTTTTGATGCTTCACTGGTGTAATGCCTCCCTCTCGTGTCAAGTTTGAAGCATTACCATTTGAACCATACAAACAATGCCAATAACAATATTTAGTTATAAATATATATAATAAATATAATATATTTAGACGCAAATGATGGAACCATATCATGAAAACTTTGTGAAAAATAAACAGAAAATTAATAAAACCATGACATAACTTGTATTTGTACTGTTACTGGGAGGACTGGTTGTTCTTACCTTACGAAGCTGTAGTAGGGCCACTGCGAAATATTAGGGGAAAATTAAGTCATAATAATAAAATAATAAGCGTATTTTTAATGAAATGTAACATCCTAATATTATTAAATATGATTTTTTTAATGTGTTTGATTTCGACCCAGTCGAGGAAGGCCAGACGCTCGGAGGCTCCTCCTATAGCCGCGAACTAGCATCGTGAATTCAAGCGCTCTCGCCTTCCTCACACTTCTTGGTTGTGTCACGTGTTCTCATGTTTACCCTGACGTCATGACAGAACGACACCTGCCTTCAATCGCGACAGTAAAGTAAGAAAGTCGTAACCCAACTAAAGTGAAGGCGAACAAAAAAATTGACATTATAGAAGCAAAGTGAAAGCAAAGTAGTTTTTTAAAAATGTTTTTTTAAATGTAGGTTTCACAAAAGAATGTGTGATGTTCCATGGTGCTACCACATACCTTCTGCTGTCCTGCAGCTCCATCCAGATCGTGATTGTCTTTAGTAGTTTAAAACTTTTATATTTGTGTTCTTTACAAAGTCCATGATAGGGGTCTTTTAGGTTAGTGAGAAAGCTGTATCATCAAATATGTATTTAAATATGAGTATGAGTGCATGGTGCTGCTGTTGCTGTCCCATCAACAAAGAAGGTTGCTGGTCTAGTAGAATGCGGACCCCAGAATCAGAGACAGCCGCTGCCTGTCATTCACGCATGACTTCCGGGTATGTGACGTCAAGAGAGGCGGGGCTCCGTGTTAAATGTAGCTTTCTTCCTTACGTAGCCAAAGCCAAAGCTTGGGGAGAGGTGGCCAGAAAGAGAGTCAGGAAAGAAGGACAGCGAAGGCGAACGAAGAAGTGGGGTGACACTAAAAAGCCGTAAAGTGACTTGTATTTTGTTTTGTTTTGGAGGCGGCAAAGGGAGGCTTTAGCGGCGGCGAGATGGCTCAGTCGCTAGCTAACGGTGTGGACTTGGCTAGCAAGCGGCTACATTCAAGGTAAGAGGAAATGTCTTCATCAAAATACCATGCCACCTTGTTGGACATATGTCTAAATATAAAATACAAATAAAATATATATGAGTAAATCAGTCACAGCAGCTGTCTAGTCAAGGAGAAATCGGATGGTTACTCAACCGGACCGAACCGAGCACGGTCAAGCCAGAGAGCCCGGTTCCAAGCCTCAAACCTGGCTTGGGGTAACTGCAGACTCAGAGGAGCCCCACGTACACTGGACGTGGGAAATCCCCGGCAAAACACGTCCTCGTCGATTTAAAAGAAAAATACATGAATCTTTTTATTTTCATTAGTGTAACTGGGTATGAATCCAGGTTAGCCCAGGTCACCACTGAAACTTTCAGGCCTTTTTATTAGGTACACCTGAAGCCTAATGAGATGCTGATAAAGTGAAAGCAGAATACATATGTGTTGTGTTGGGCTGTTTATGTGATATACAGGATATGGCATTACTATGCTGGACAATTGCTGACTTACAGAAACAGAAACTAAAACAATTCAGGGGGCTTAGTGAGGCATATGGCATGGACTGCTAACTTTAGCATGATCTTTTTCATCAGTATTTGAAAGACTTGATGTTTTCAACTACTAATATCACTGTGGTTAACTTATTGTTACACTAGTAAGATGATACACCTGCCCATACAGTACATTGTGCTTGGAAATATCACCTAGATCTACTTCATATTTCATTCTGCCTTACTAATTATTTACTGTATTCAAATAAGCTAATCATTTGTAAGGCAGAATATCCTCCTTATTCCCCAATCTTTGCAATTAGTACAGAATATGAAAACCATAAGAGCAGTCATTTTAGCACAATATGTATTCTTACATTTACTTGTACATATTTTGTGTTGTTGGTCCGTACATATAGTTTAGTTATAGCTTTACTTTACTTATGAGCTCATGCATTTCCTCCATGACTGCTCTAAATACAAGCAAGATAAATGTAAACACAAGATGACCTAAACACAATTACATTCATAAAAGTTAACAGAGAGAATAAAACATGTACTACATGCTGTACACAAATGGTGACTTTATTTTCTGCCATGTATGTTCATAATATGAAGCGTGAGGTAGAAACACGCACATGCCATCAATAAATATATAACTTAAAAAATAGTTTTAAATGAGATGCTGACAAAAGAATGAAGAACTCCTAATGCGGTGTTGCGGAGGGAGAGAAAGGGAAAAAACATTCCTTGAGAGTTTCCCTGTGGTTTCCCGGACAACCAGTAGCAGCAGCCTGTAATTATGGCCGGATTACTACTCCGAGCACACAGTTTTCAGTTGAGCACGTTGAGCACGAGGACAGGCCTCTGAAGACCTAAAAACATTTCATTCATAGGTAGTAGTAGTAGTAGTAGTTGGGATTTCCACTTCCGTTCTATGGTTGAGCAAAGGATCCACTTCTGCAGTGGACTCAAAAAGCAAAGTGACAGGAGAACCAAGACTTCCCCAAACTGACCAGTGTGATCCTTCACCAGACCACAAGGATGTAAAGAATGAAAAGTCCTCACAGTGGACCCCTTTTTGTGTTTGTTTTGTACGCTTGCCTTGCTTTTCTTGCTGGGGCTTTTCCCCCCCTGAATTCCTTCCATCTGTTTTGCACCTTAATCACAGTCATTTCTAAATATTTCAACTCCAAATACCATTTTATAACCCCCTGGGCTTCTAGAAGCTACACTGGCCTGTTTTTTGTTACCTCGCATCAATAAAATGTGAGAGAAATGAAAGTTATCTTGGTACTCATCGATGTTGCCATCTATTTAGACAAGAGCAGTTGTAGTTGGAGCTCTTTTCATTGGATAGGAAATCAATACAGCTATACAAGCTGCACATCCATTTCTGTCTGTGAATATTTTCATTCATCCAGGCAACTGTATTCCCGGGGCAGTGAATCGATGGCAGCAGGCTGTCCAGGTTGTTTTAGAAGATGTTTTGGCTCCTGTCTGGGTGTAAATTATAAGCGTGTCATATCTATGATTGTCTTTTTAAATTAAACTAAAATGGTTAACGTTGTCGTTATCATGACCCTATTTGTTTGTTTTGGCTAGGGTTGGGTACACCCTGTTTTTCACCTTACAAAAGCATTTTAGAAAGACCTCCCCACGTATAGTATTGGCGTACGGTCCCCATACGTATTGGCGTACGGTCCCCATACGTATTGGCGTACGGTCCCCATACGTATTGGCGTACGGTCCCCATACGTATTGGCCTTTCGGTCCCCTTACGTATTGGCAGACGGTCCCCTTACGTGTTGGCGTACGGTCCCCTTACGTGTTGGCGTACGGTCCCCTTACGTGTTGGCGTACGGTCCCCTTACGTGTTGGCGTACGGTCCCCTTACGTGTTGGCGTACGGTCCCCTTACGTGTTGGCGTACGGTCCCCTTACGTGTTGGCGTACCGTCACCATACGTGTTGGCGTACCGTCACCATACGTGTTGGCGTACCGTCACCATACGTGTTGGCGTACGGTCCCCTCACGTATTGGCGAACGGTCCCCTCACGTATTGGCGAACGGTCCCCTCACGTATTGGCGAACGGTCCCCTCACGTATTGGCGAACGGTCCCCTCACGTATTGGCGAACGGTCCCCTCACGTATTGGCGAACGGTCCCCTCACGTATTGGCGAACGGTCCCCTCACGTATTGGCGAACGGTCCCCTCACGTATTGGCGAACGGTCCCCTCACGTATTGGCGAACTTACACCAAATTGTACTGATTTACTAAGTTCCTCACACTGTACACAGAACAGATGAAGGAAATTAATTCATATGGATGAATTTCCTCAAAGGAAATTTGTGGAAATTCATTTATCGTGGTCAGGTCTGGAACCAATTAACTGCTATAAACGTGGGATCACTGTAATGAAAATATGAAATTAAACTGTCATAAAAACAGGCAACAATCTCCGACATCAACCCTGTGACTTACTGGAAGGGCCAGCAGAAGAAATAATCCAACATTTTAGCCTCCTCGTTAATCAACATAAGACTGACGTGGTTAATTAATGAGCCATGATGTTCACTCCGTGTATCTGCCAATGAGGACAACGCTGTTCATCCGCAGTGCGCCCAACGAGGCGTACACCGCATCCTTGCAGCACGTGCTGCAATCGTTCTCAGCCAGGTGGAGTGTCTCTTGACCAAAATGAAGTATTTGATCCCATTTGGAGGCACGGTTTTGACATTGTCGTAAAGTCGCCTCTCTGCTCTTGAGTCTTGGATCTTGATGACCTAATAAGGTTCCTGCAAGTCAGCAGATAGATGGATTAGGCCGGGCCACTTAATGCCCTGCATGGTCACTATTGAGGAGGTAGATTAGCTGTCCCATTGCTCTGTTTCGGCTGTGATCTCATTGGATCACTCTGAAAGGACGCTGTAAGTCTTGGTGCCATCTGAGGACAACCATTGCACATTTCAAACCGAAATGGTAAACACAGAGTAGCACAACAGCTGTGGTTCCTTGTCGGTTAGCTTGGATTACTCCAACACTGAAAACATATTCTTTCATTTTTGCCAAGAAACACAACTGGAGTGCTTTGGTGTTGGAATCATCCCGTCGGTCTGTTTTGTCGAATCTTCTGGCTGACCTGAGAAGCAGATGTGATTATTGGCTGCTAGGGATCGGACCGCCATAACCCGGATATACACTTTTTCCACAGTTAAGGTTCAAAGGAAGAAACGTGTGTTGTCAGCGTTAATGTGTCATCCTGATGGCAGCCGAGTCATGTCCTCTATCGGGAGCCGAACGGGCCGTGTGCAGGCTGGTGCACCATGGCCCCCGACCTCAAGCCATGCTTAAGCCTTTACATGTGGAGTTACGGGTGTTTGTGGACAAAACACTTGGCAAACAGAAACACAGGTATTACTAAACCAGAGGCCTAGTGGCATCTTGTGTTGTAGTCCTGGACTAAACTAAACCGGGTACATTAAGCCTCCCTGTATGCCCTATCATATGACTTTATTCTTGTAACAGACTTCTTTCTTTTGAATTTACATCTCAATTTACTCTTTTTAGTGGTTTCATGGATACCCCTTAGACAATCTTTCCCTGGAAATTATTGAAGTACTTTTTGTGTAAAGAAATGGCAAATAAATACTGACATACAGTGAAGAAAATAAGTATTTGAACACCCTGCTATTTTGCTATTTCTCCCACTTAGAAATCATGGAGGGGTCTGAAATTTTCATCGTAGGTGCATGTCCACTGTGAGAGAGATAAACTAAAAAGAAAAATCCAGAAATCACAATGCATGATTTTTTTAACAATTTATTTGTGTGATACAGCTGCTAATAAGTATTTGAACACCTGAGAAAATGAATGTTAATATTTGGTACAGTAGCCTTTGTTTGCTATTACAGAGGTCAAACGTTTCCTGTAGTTTTTCACCAGGTTTGCACACACTGCAGGAGGGATCTTGGCCCACTCCTCCACACAGATCTTCTCTAGATCAGTCAGGTTTCTGGGCTGTCGCTGAGAAACACGGAGTTTGAGCTCCCTCCAAAGATTTTCGATTGGGTTCAGGTCTGGAGACTGGCTGGGCCATGCTAGAACCTTGATATGCTTCTTACGGAGCCACTCCTTGGTTTTCCTGGCTGTGTGCTTCGGGTCGTTGTCGTGTTGGAAGAAACAGCCACGACCCATCTTCAATGCTCTGACAGAGGGAAGGAGGTTGTTCCCCAAAATCTCACAATACACGGCCCCAGTCATCCTCTCTTTAATGCAGTGCACTCGTCCTGTCCCATGTGCAGAAAAACACCCCCAAAGCATGATGCTACCACCCCCATGCTTCACAGTAGGGATGGTGTTCTTCGGATTGTACTCTTCATTCTTCTTCCTCCAAACACGCTTATTGGAATTATGACCAAAAAGTTCTATTTTGGTCTCATCTGACCATAAAACTTTCTCCCATGACTCCTCTGTATCATCCAAATGGTCATATGCAAACTTAAGACGGGCCTTGACATGTGCTGGTTTAAGCAGGGGAACCTTTCGTGCCATGCATGATTTCACATCATGACGTCTTAGTGTATTACCTACAGTAACCTTGGAAACGGTGGTCCCAGCTCTTTTCAGGTCATTGACCAAGTCCTGTCGTGTAGTTCTGGGCTGATTCCTCACCTTTCTTAGAATCATTGAGACCCCACGAGGTGATATCTTGCATGGGGCTCCACTCCGATTGAGATTGACCGTCATGTTTAGCTTCTTCCATTTTCTAATGATAGCTCCAACAGTGGACCTTTTTTCACCAAGCTGCTTGGTAATTGCTCCGTAGCCCTTTCCAGCCTTGTGGAGGTGTACAATTTTGTCTCTGGTGTCTTTGGACAGCTCTTTGGTCTTCGCCATGTTACAAGTTAAAGTCTTACTGATTGTATGGGGTGGACAGGTGTCTTTATGCAGCTAACGACCTCAAACAGGTGCATCTGATTCAGGATGATACATGGAGTGCAGGTGGACTTCTAATGGGCAGACTAACAGGTCTTTCAGGGTCAGAATTCTAGATGATACACAGGTGTTCAAATACTTATTTGCAGCTGTATCACACAAATAAATTGTTAAAAAATCATGCATTGTGATTTCTGGATTTTTCTTTTTAGTTTATCTCTCTCACAGTGGACATGCACCTACGATGAAAATTTCAGACCCCTCCATGATTTCTAAGTGGGAGAAATAGCAAAATAGCAGGGTGTTCAAATACTTATTTTCTTCACTGTAGGTGATAAGTATCTGAACACTTTATGTTGAAGTCAGTCTGTGTTCCCATACTCAGAAACGTTGAAGATAAATTCTGGAAAGAAGTGAAATGGTTCTTGACCCCACTAAACCTCCTTATGCAAGCACATATGGCACATGTGTCGGTCTTTCCTATACGGTGACGTGGTCACATATGTCAAACAGATTAGATTGGAGGATAATCCTTGATTAGTATCTTATCCGGAATTTGGCGCTGCGGCCAAATATGATGGTTTATTCTGGATTATAGGAGGAATCTGGCAATACCATTCACTGATGAGACATGCCTGGTTTTGTTGTCGGGAACAACACAATCCAGTACCACACTGAAAGGGACTGTATGCATCTGGCTGAAGATTCCATTTAGTTTCAACCGTAGCATCTAAGAACATGGCCACCAGCTAGCATATGTTACCAATTCGAATTCGAAGATAGCTCATGTTAGTAGCTAAACTTTGACCAATCGCTATCATTTCCTGTCAACAAACATAACTACTGTGTGTGAGGTTCGGTATAACTTAGATATGATTTGATATGATGATTGCACTACATTCAAACACTCTCTCTCGGTAGCTGGGGAACCCGCATACGGCTCATATGCATTTATTGAGAAGACTCCCAGAATTGTGCTGGGAAGTGTTTTTCCACATACATTGTCCATCTCTATGAGGAAAACAGATGTAGTTGTCAAGGTACCAGCCACATCTTGTTCCTGTCTCTATTCAGGATGGAAGCCTCTTGTCTGGAGCTGGCGTTGGAAGGGGAGCGCCTGTGCAAGGCCGACGATTTTAAAGGAGGAACGGCGTTTTTCGAGGCAGCTGTGCAAGTCGGCACGGAGGACCTGAAGACCCTCAGCGCCATCTACAGCCAGTTAGGCAACGCCTACTTCTACCTGAAGGAATATGGGAAAGCCCTGGAATACCACAAGCATGACCTCACTCTGGCAAGGTGAGGCTGTCTTCACGTGAATGTACCGGTACAGGGACATCATCATTAGCTTGTATTTGTTTCAGTGCATTTTGGTTTATTTATGCTCGGACATCAAGGGAAACGTGTATATAAAGTGTGCCATACATTTTTTTTTTTTTCATCCAAAAAACATCCATCATGACTTTTTTGAGCTTAAAAAGCAGCAAAACCGATGTTAATTTAAATGCAATTTTAAATTTATATGAAGTTGTTTTTTTTCATTTTCATTCATTTTTTAATACAATGTCATTTAAATGTTCTCATTTTTGGTTTTCTTGGCAAGTGCGTTAATTATATCATTATACGTTAATGTTATATTTAATTATTTAAAAACTTGAATTGTATTAAAGCTTTTTATTTTCATATAATTTTTTTACATCTAGCTTTAATTGTATTTAAAAAATAATAATTGGACAACCCCCCCAATGAAATCTAATCAATTGCCTTTTCCCGCCGCAGGAACATTTGTCAGTATCCTGGGAATAAGACCGTGAAAGCAAAGTTACCTGCGTGAAAAATAAAATGTTACCCTGATTTTAAAGGGGACCTATTATGTTTTTCCTCTTTTCCAATGTTTTTCCAATGTTGTATTCTCATGTTAAACAATGCCAATACGTCAGATTGCCCTTTTGTAAGGGAGCCCTGAAAGCAGGTTTGGATGGCTCGGAAAGCTGTGTTGTACAGAGTTTTTTTAAACACAGAGTTCCACTGACATCAATGCAACTGGACTTCCTTATATGGGCATGTCCAGGCACAAGCTGTGTGTGCAAGTGGAGGGAGTGTGACCAATTGCAGTGGAATGGGCTGGTGGGAGGCGTGCGTGGAGGAGGGCCAGGTGTGTGGAGTAAGGCAGGAATCCCATGGAAAGATGGCAGGAAGAGGTGCATAGTCTGGAAGATCTAGAAGGCTTTCTGTGCGATTATCACGTGTAGCTACTCTATAGAGGTCCAGAACTCAATACAAAGGGCAGAAAAGGGCATTTTACGTGGGTAAATAAATTCCCAGAAATATAACTGTTATTTTTATTGTACAGGCAATATGATGGCCCTTTTCAAGAAAGTGAGTGGACTTTCAATATACTAAGAGTTGAAAGCCATCATGGAGGTCTCTATGGGTGAGCAGGCTTCACGCTGGGAGTACAGGTGGTATTTTCGGCAGGGGAGCGATTAAAGTCCCTGAAGGCAGGATTTACCTCGTTGCATTCCAGACTCAGCAGGGACAGGGGGAGCTAGTCCGAGCAGTCGCTCAATAAAATGCACTTAACTGCCTGTCCTCATTATAGTCCCTGCGCTGTGGTTTGCCGACTACGTAGGTTAATAAAGATGATACTGACGTACTGTATAAAGCATACTTTATGCGTGTTCTCTCAGGACCATCGGGGATAGAATCGGAGAGGGGAAAGCCAGCGGTAACCTTGGCAACACCCTGAAAGTGCTGTGCCGCTTTGACGAGGCTGTTGTCTGTTGTCAAAGACATTTGGATATCTCCCAAGAGCAAGGCGACAAGGTAACGGATTGTGGAATTATGCTTCCATCTTCACCCTATTTGACATCAGGTTTCTTGTGTGCTTCTAGGTTGGGGAGGCGCGGGCACTTTACAATATCGGGAACGTGTTTCACGCTAAAGGCAAACAGCAGCTGTGGGGCTGCACCCAAGAGCCAGGAGACCTTCCCGCTGATGTCAGTGAAACGCTGCAAAGGGCTACGAGCTTTTACGAGTATGTATCCTTGGCGGTACACACACACCTTGTCTTGTTCACCATCAAGTGATGCGGCTTCAGGGCCTGTATGCTACATTCTATGTGTCCCAAGTTGTTCACTTCCTCTCTAGGATGAACTTATGTTTGGTCAAGGAGCTTGGTGATCGTGCTGCTCAGGGCAGAGCCTATGGGAACCTGGGCAACACCCACTACCTTTTGGGAAACTTTGTGGAAGCCATCAAGTTCCACAGGCAGGTAAGAGTACTACTGCATGTACTACATAGATATGACATAAATCGAGTGTAACATCATGCGACTGTGTTGTTATCCACAGCGACTATCCATAGCCAAGGAATTTGGTGACAAAGCGGCAGAGCGGCGAGCCTACAGCAATTTAGGGAATGCCCTCATATTCCTGGGCCAGTTCAGCACTGCCACAGACTACTACAGGTAAAAGAGGAAGCAGCCTGACATCTAGTGGTGATAAGAAGAAGTGGAACAAAATAGTCACGCCGGGCCTTTTTAGGAAAACGCTGCATCTATCACGGCAGCTGCGGGACCAAGTGATGGAAGCTCAGGCCTGCTACAGCCTGGGAAACACCTACACTCTGTTGCAGCAGTACGAGAGGGCCATAGAGTATCACCTGAAGCACCTGTACATTGCTCAGGCTCTTACGGACAGGTAGGGCAAGCGCCTCAATTTTCAAGATGGAGTTTGCACATTGTATGGTTGTGTGTTGTCAGGGTTGGAGAGGGCCGAGCCTGCTGGAGTCTGGGAAACGCTTATGTGTCTCTAGGGAATCACAAACAGGCTCTCCACTACGCCCGAAAACACCTGGAAATCTCCAAAGAAGTAATATATCACTTTGAGTGTAGCTCGTACACACATGTATACAAACCTACCATGTCCCTTCAGATTGGGGACAGGAATGGGGAGCTAACGGCCAGGATGAATGTGGAGCAGCTGATGGAGGCCTTGGGTGTCAGCGACGGTGACCTTTCACCTTCCAGTTCGGAGTTCGAGATGCAAGGTGAGGCAGAACCACGCCTGCTCATGAGGAACATAAGATCATGAGCCATAATGTGCATTTTTAGTCGCTGAGGGAACTTCAAACAAGGCCAAATGGAAGCTGGTCAACCTTCATTTTGAATAGGATGAATCTGTTCCAGAGTCAAACCTCTACCCTCATTAAAAACCTTTATTTCTAGTGGTAAAAATCTAACACATTCACATTAAAGAGTAAATATTCAGTGTGAACCTGAATGATGAAGACAAACATCTTATGGAATTGAAAAAGCCTATGTCCAATGTCTATATGCTGTTTGTCCACATATGGCCAAGGCCTGATGCACATACAGTATTATGTCATGCATATTTAATCAGGGCCACATGGTGGCAAAACATCACCATGTGGCGTCAGCAGCCTACTTCATTGAGGTCCCTGGAGCTATCATCAAGAAGCGTTGCGAGTGTGCACATTCAGCTCTGAGTCACATGGTCATGTGACCACTACTGACGTGGACTTGAGTCAGCTCACGGGATCAATGCTTCCTCCAGGTGCCAGACCCAAATTGACCAAGAGGAACAGCATGGACAGCGTGGAGCTGTGGAAGCTGTCTTCATACAAGGTGACCGCTCATACCGTATGTCAAATGTTGGCGCTCAGAATCCGTATTTCCTGTTGAACATCCTCCTGTCCCTCCAGGACGGCGAGGGCCAAGAGATGGAATGCACACCCAGGAGGCCCACAAGTCGGACGTCACAGCCTGGTAAAAGGAAAGGCTATCCCGACAGTCAGTCATCTGACGAAAGACATTGGTTGGACTCTCCGGTGGACGCTGATGACATCACGGTGCAAGTCCCGCCTCCGGTGTCGGTGAGTAGACGTGGGCTGGTTTTACAGTCTCAGACGGTGTCCTTACACTAAGCTCATTAGCAAGCTGCTGGTGGGAGCGTCCACATTAGCTCCAGCAAGGACGCTGATTGTACTGCTGTATGTTTTCCTTTGAAATATTCCAAGGAGGATGCATGCGGTGTTGGTGCATGTCCAGGAATTGTCTTTGGATTTACGGAGCCGGCACCTAGCAACTTAGAGACTGGGGGTTAATTAAAGTGTTAGTTGTAGCATTTCCAGTAACATCTTGCTTCATTATATGTCAAACCAACCGAGTCCGGTCCAATTCCTGTTTCTGTGTCCACCGTGTCCTCAGGTCTCCTTTGTTACATATCAGGCAATTAGCAAGGTTAAATCGGGGACATTTGGTCCTTAATTTCCCATGAGCTTGCTCAACATGATGTAATAAGTCGCCCACATATGGAAAAGTCCTCTATCGCTCATCTCATTTCCCTATGAACTAGATTCTCTACCCCCCCCCCCCCCCCCCCCCACACACACACACACACACACACACACACACTCGTGAATTAGGTGTCGCTTTGTAAATGACATCTTACCTTGTCATTGGCTCAGATGACCTCGCTAATTGCTATCATCAGCAAGCTGACATCATAAGGAGGATTACAGTATGATGAAAATATTCCACAAGGGAAGTCACACCCGCACGGAAAGCTATGTAAGCGAGGTCATGCCCGTTTTCTTCTTTCCCAAAGCTCTAACCTGGTGGATGTGGACACGAAGCGGGTCAGCAGTGGCCTCATATCCATATCATATATGATATCATATCCAGGAAGGTGCTTGGTACGCCTTTTCTCTCCAACGTGGTCCAAACAGGCGAAGGGAGACCCGCATTTCACACATAATTACTGATCCAGGATCATTCAAGTCATTTCTGCACAATAAGGAAGCTTTGAGAAGAAATGAGCTTTTCTTCCAGTGTGCATGGAAATAATGCCCCCCACCCCTGAAAGTGTGGCCAACATTGGCATGCTATCTACTCACTGTGCCCTCGCACCCAGCTTTCCACAACCCCCCCCCCCCCCCCCCCCCCCAACACTCCCCTCTGTGTGCTGATAATGTGACCTTGATCGCAGAAGCGCTACCCCCTCCCTGCTGGCTCTCCCCTTCCCATAATGAGTTGTTTTCCCACAGTGGGTGAATGGCACAAAAACGGCCCACAGGAGAATGAGAGGGAGTGAGAGAGAAAGAGAGAGAGGAGAGTGCATTAAAGTTGGCTGCGACAGAGGGACACAAGAGAGGCGCTTTGAGAGGGAGGGAGTACAGGAGGGGAGCGCAGCGAGGGATGTAAGGTGGTCGGGGGGACGTAAGGGGAGAGGAATGACACAGCGAGTAGGGAAGAGGAAGTGCAGCCGGTAAGTTGATTTGATCTTTTAACTTCCCAGATGTAGCCCCCCCCCCATGTACGTATGTACCCCATACATATTGTCCGTCCTCGCTTAAAGTGGGAAAACTTGAAATGCAACTCAGCTGAATGCCTCTTTTGTTTGCACCACCCTTTGGATGTGCGCTAGCAGGTCTGCTGACCTACTTCACTTTGCTGCAAGCCATCCAAAGACTTTTCATTTTCACACAAATACTTTGTTGGTCTGTTTCAAAGAACCGGCCCGTCATGAAACTCTGCTGACCAAAAGATATTTGAGGTTTTAACCAACGAAGAGCAAGGGCCAGTAGACGGCAGACCTCCACCAAGGCAGAAGAAGCGTCTTTGCTAGTCCCACGCCCCGTCTTTAACTGTAATAAAACTGTAAGATGGTCTGTGAGGTACATGCCGTATGTGTCCTTTCAGAAACTGGGTCGTGACCCCTCCGATGAGGACTGCTTCTTTGACCTGCTCAGCAAGTTCCAAAGCAGCCGCATGGATGACCAGCGTTGCCGTTTTGATGACGCCCACAACGGCGATGGCGAAGAAGGCGCTGCCCTGAGCGACATGATAGGTCGGTTCTTCTCCCAGAACAGTATTGTAATAATGAGACTTCTTCAAGTACCCATAGGGCTGTTTTCTCTACCACTTGACAGGGAAAAGCATTATTGGTAGAAAATGGATGTCTGCTTCTATTAGTAGCTAACATTTCAACATAAAAATGTAAATGAAAAAATAATTACTAATAGACTAATTGACTTACAAGTGTCTCTTTGGGGATTATAATAAAGATGTGTTCTTAAATGCAAATTAATATATATGAATTATTCATATACATTAGAGGACTACATTCATTAAAAGTAAAGGGCATGTGATTTCTTATGTACGGCGTCCTAGCCCTTCACTGGTCGCCACATGACTCCTGGACATCAGTCTGACCCGAATAAACACAATGCTAATTAGCTACCAGGCTAATACGCCGTACCTGTTTCTAATATTTTCGTAACTTTATTTAGATATTTTACATTCAAATATGGGCTGCACGGAGGTCGAGTGGTTAGCGCGCAGACCTCACAGCAAGGAGACCAGGGTTCAATTCCACCCTCGGCCATCTGTGTGGAGTTTGCATGTTCTCCCCGTGCATGCGTGGGTTTTCTCCGGGTACTCCGGTTTCCTTCCAAAAAACATGCTAGGTTAATTGGCCACTCCAAATTGTCCATAGGTATGAATGTGAGTGTATATGGTTGTTTGTCTATATGTGCCCTGTGATTGGCTGGCGACCAGTCCAGGGTGTACCCCGCCTCTCGCCCGAAGACAGCTGGGATAGGCTCCAGCACCCCCGTGACCCTCGTGAAGAAAAGCGGTAGAAAATGAATATATTGTCTTTTAATACACTAAACATTCCATACAAAAGGGGTACACATACAAAATCGGTCCGCTGTATATCATTAAAGAAAAATCTTCAAATACCACCAAGGTGCCTTCAAGTACTAGTACACCTATTTGACAACCTTAGAGTAGTCCATGTGAAGCCCAACCTAGCATGAATGTGTGGTGGTGGTCGGAGAGGCCACAGGCAGTCTAGCCCAGGGCAGCTGTAGCTCCAGATGTACTTTACCACCGCCAGTGGAGGCTTCAGTTGTGTCTTTCATGTTGCAGACCCTGCAGTTACCACCTCCCCTCAGACAGAGGAGCTGTTTGACTTGATCGCCAGCTCTCAGAGTCGCCGCCTGGATGACCAGCGCGTCAACGTGGGGAGCCTTCCGGGTCTCAGGATCACACAGAACAACCTGGGCCACCTGGTCGGGGAGGGCGATCAAGAGCCCAGCGACGACTTCTTCAACATGCTCATCAAGTGCCAGGTAATAAATCCTTCCACACCAAAAGCATCCAGTCATGACTTGGCACCTTGGCTTTATGGGCGGGGCTAGCTTCACTATGTCCACCGCTCCTCCTTGCAAGTCAGACGTTGGTCTCAAGTTGTCACCTTTGCCTTTTCTCTGTGTGAATGTTTGACCGCAGTCCTCCAGGATCGATGATCAGCGGTGCTCCCCGCCAGAAGCGGGCCCCCATGCTCCCACAGTGCCTGACGAAGACTTCTTCAGTCTCATCCAGAGGGTGCAGGCCAAGCGTATGGACGAGCAGCGCGTCCAGCTAGCGACAGACGAGCAGGACAGCCCGGAAGGCTCTCCCGACCCCGAGCCGCCCGGCGGTTTCCCCAGCTAGGACAGGGCAAAAGCGAGTTAACAGGATGGCGAGCCGAGGCAGGCCCCTCTCTTGCAAAAATGGTGGCGACAGGCGGCGATGGCGTGCAAAATTCCGCTCGTAAGTCCCGAGTATGTGTACATAGAACAGACAACACACGGCGCTTTGCACGGTCATGAGGGGATGATCATCTAAACGTAACATCTGATGCCTTACTCAGCATTTTTCCTCCCCGGACTCGAGATTGTATTCGTAGAAGCACACCGACAATATAGTTTAGACATTTTTAACTTTTACCACCGATTTCATTCTAGTTGCAGAAGTCAATGAGTTGCACTGAAATCTTGGGGGAAAAAAAGCATTTTTATACAGAAATAAGTAACATTTTCTTCAATTATTTATGTGAAGTTAGTATTTTTCCTTTAAAAAAAAAAATCCAAGTATATGTGCTAATACACATGCCAAATCCTTTAGGCATAACAAATGGTGATTATTGCTGCTTTAAGCATTCGTACAAGCCTGGCGTCACTGATGTTCAGTGGCAGTATTAAGTTACATAACGCTATGCAGTGTTAAAAAGTAATGCTCAGTCAAAAACTTGAAGCCACTCGTTATAATTCATTCACGTATAAAGATGTTTGTGCGTGATGAAGTCCCCTGATAGGAAAACAGACAGCAAGAGGCTGCTTAGCATAGCAGACGGGTGCCACATTCTGCAGAGGAAACACTGCACCCTGGTGGCCACAGCCCTGTATGACATGGTGCAATTTAATGTAGTGGGAATTTCTTTCCTCCCAACTACATTAGTACAGACAATATTAGTAATTATATAATTATCTTGCACTTAAAGTGTGACTATTCCGCGAGCTGCATTTTTTTTGGGTGATTGCACAATAAGAATCACACAGAAGGGGGTTGGGGGGGCAGCAAAAGAGCAGATTTTGAAGCTGTGAGTAATGTGAACATTTCTGCATTTGTTATATGGTACGAATATGCTTCAAACTACAAGCAGGCGTCTTCATCTTTTAGTTTGGAAACACAAAATGTCACACATACCTCATTTTTGTACCTCAAATGACTCAAAGCGACGCGTTGGGTAACATTGGGAGCTGCACTTCTGTGAATTAACCTTTTTATTTTCATGAAGGACCCGCTACGCTTCTGTTTGTCACTGCCCTCATTTGTACATATTATATCAATATATTTTGTATTTATGTTCCGTTTGGGGCATGCAATTGAGTCCCCCATGCTTTTAATAAAAATGTTTATTAGGTTTATTATGGCCATGGCGTTATTATAGGTAGTTTACTCTATTGCGAAATGCTGACTCTATTCTTGCAGACGGTGCATTGATTAGATAGCGTTTGGCAATGTTGGCCTTTGGAAAATGGGAGACTCACAAGGAGCACATCCGACTTAAAACCTGGAATGTCAAACATTAGTATTTTACATTTCATGGTAATACCTGTAATGGTGGAGTCCCATAACGTTAGTATCTCTGAGTAGTACCCAGAGTAGACTTGCTAACCAAATACTGACAATAACCTTAGTATCAGAGTAGACTTTCTAACCAAGTACTACCAATAACCTTGGTATCAGAGTAGTACAAAGAGTAGACTTGCTAACCAAATACTGCCAATAACCTTCAGAGTAGACTAACCAAATACTGCCAATAACATTAGTATCAGAGTAGTACCCAAAGTAGACTTGCTAACCAAATACTGGCAATAACCTTAGTATCAGAGTAGTACCCAGAGTAGACTTGCTAACCAAATACTGGCAATAACCTTAGTATCAGAGTAGTACCCAGAGTAGACTTGCTAACCAAATACTGCCAATAACCTTAGTATCAGAGTAGTACCCAGAGTCGACTTGCTAACCAAATACTGTCAATAACCTTAGTATCAGAGTAGTACCCAGAGTAGACTAACCAAATACTGCCAATAACCTTAGTATCAGAGTAGTACCCAGAGTAGACTAACCAAATACTGCCAATAACCTTAGTATCAGAGTAGTACCCAGAGTAGACTTGCTAACCAAATACTGCCAATAACATTAGTATCAGAGTAGTACCCAGAGTAGACTTGCTAACCAAATACTGGCAATAACCTTAGTATCAGAGTAGTACCCAGAGTAGACTTGCTAACCAAATACTGCCAACAACCTTAGTATCAGAGTAGTACCCAGAGTAGACTTGCTAAACAAATACTGGCAATAACCTTAGTATCAGAGTAGTACCAGGAGTAGACTTACTAACCAAATACTGCCAATAACCTTAGTATCAGAGTAATACCCAGAGTAGACTAACCAAATACTGCCAATAACCTTAGTATCAGTAGTACCCGGAGTAGACTTACTAACCAAATACTGCCAATAACCTTAGTATCAGAGTAGTACCCAGAGTAGACTTGCTAACCAAATACTGCCAAAGACTGCTGCCACTTTTAGCCATCCCCTCTCTCATTTCCCCCCCCCCCCCCCCCCACCCCCGCCCCGCTCGGGTGCCCTTTTACCCAGAATGCATCGCAGACGTCGCAGGCTCAGCCAGGCTATAAAAAGCCATGGAGTGGGGGAAGGAGGGAGGGGGCCGCCGTTGAGCAGGAACCGACTCTCACTCGGGGGGAATAACCAACCAACCAAGGGAGGCAGGCAGCCCCTTGCACCGGGAATCTGCAGAGGCAGGACGGAGACAGGTCAGTATGATGATACTCCATCTTTGCCATGGGGTGGGGTGGGGGGGTAAGGCATCAGAGGAGACGCATGCAGATAAACGAGAAGGTGCATCATCTGTCAGAGTGAAGATGCAAGGAGGGAGGAGGTGACTTCCATGACTGAGCACTAGAAGACTGCGATGCTGCCAAGGGGAAATGAGAGGGTGGACTTGAACTCAACGTCATGTAGTGGCAGTGAAGGCAGCATTGACTTCACTGTCACGTCTTGGAGGAGCAGCAGCAGCAGGAGGAGGAGGAGGAGGAATAATGTGCAACGTTATGCCGTTAGAGAGAAGGTGCGGATAGGAGGAAGGAGGCAGGGGAGACTTCAACTGTGGGTCACTGGAGCTCCATCGACCCCTGCCAGTGTTTAGGAATCCAGGCTCGATACTCCGACTGGATCTCCTTTTCACAAACATCATCACCCACTGCGTGACGTCAAAGGGGTCCTCCATTTCCCCTTAAAGGGCCAGTACATAGAAATCAGAATGCAGCACTTTGCCTCCAACGTCTCTCTCTTTGGACACATTATCCCCTTCGCTTGACAGCTGGGGGGGCTTTTTTTAGCGGGTTAAAAAATAGTAAAACGACATAAGGTGGGCGAGGTCACGTGCTGACACTTGAAGCATGCACATAGTAAAATGGCTACTGTTTTATTTTACATTTTCGGTGCCGAATACATTGCCATTTGCACACCAGTTAGAGCTCGACGTCCATAAAAGGTGGCCGTCACAAATAGGCTCTGCTGACTCAGCTGTCGGTGACCTTTTTAGGTGCCCGGAAATTGGACGCCTTCAAGTACACCGGCAGCCATGAAGCACACATCAACATTGCCCCTGGACCTCCATATGTAACAAATGACGTCATTGCCGGGCGGTGGTGTGTGACGTCACAAGTGACTTTTCCCGTTACTTAGCTAGCCCAGCAGTTCTGCCCTTCAAACAGAATATCATACGTTTAACTTTAATGGCTGAATTGGGTTGTAAGGCGCATTCATGGGGCAGGTTAGGACTCGTCAGACTGGTTCCTCCTACTTCCTCATATTTAGCCGTGGAATACCAAAGCGGTGGATTCTTAAACTCTTCCTAAAGTGGGTTATTCCAGACAGGTTATACGAACGTACAATGTTTCACTCACAAGAGGACGTCAAATGACGTGGTAAATAACATGTTTCCCTCTATTTTGTTTTTAGCTGAAGGACAGGATACAGTGAATGCAACATAATGGCAGGTACGTAACAAACAAACACTTTAATACGAAAATTGGGATTTATGACGTCTTCGCACGTTTGTTTTGAAATTGTTGGGTGGATTTGGGTTGTTAGCTCATGGAGGACTGTTCGTTAATGTGAACTTTGCCTCCCTCTTTCGGTCGTTTTGGATATTACAGCAGAGGCAAGCCTTACCGTTTATTTCAGTTTTGGATTCAATTCACACGAATGGGATCCTCGCCTTTAATGTAGACTACAGCTAAGATTACTGATCTGGTCACGTCTAGTCATGTTTTTAGTGAGCGTAGTGGTTAGTTTGACCTGGTTGTTGCCATGGTAACAGTGGCAGTAATAATGCAAGACAACACAATGGTGAGCGGTTAAAACCCAAGCATGGGAAATTCATGCACGACTAAGGACACCACGTCACGGCACGGTTTGTAACATCAACCGTTTCTTTTGCTCTTTTATCGCAATAATCGGACTAACTCCTATTTTGTTTTTTCTAGACAAGATCAAAGATGCTAAGATTATCTTTGTAGTCGGTGAGTACGCTACCAGCTCATCGTTGCCATGTATTGGACACCCACAAACCACAACTAATGGATCTTTGACCAAAAATTCTTGCAGGCGGTCCCGGTTCCGGTAAGGGCACCCAGTGTGAGCGGGTAGTGGCTAAGTACGGCTACACCCATCTGTCGTCTGGGGATCTGCTGCGTGCCGAGGTCAGCTCGGGGTCCGAGCGAGGCAAGCAGCTCCAGGCCATCATGCAGAGGGGGGAGCTGGTGCCCCTGGTAAGGGATGACGCCGACGTCCCACCATTTTCCAGTCGGACGGGCTGTCGGACGGTCTAGTTTTCTGTGTCAGACTGTGGCTCTGTATGTTCAGGAAACCGTCCTGGACATGATTAAGGACGCCATGATCGCCAGGGCGGACGTCTCCAAGGGCTTCCTGATTGACGGTTACCCCCGTGAGGTGAAGCAGGGGGAGGAGTTTGAGAAAAAGGTAAGCAACTTTTTAATTTGAGTGTCCGGGTTTCAAGTTTCAGTGACCTCTCTGCGTCCGCAGATTGGCAAACCCTGCCTGCTTTTGTACGTGGACGCCAAAAGCGAGACCATGGTCAAGCGGCTTCTGAAACGTGGCGAGACAAGCGGTCGTTCGGACGATAACGAGGAGACCATCAAGAAGCGCCTGGACCTTTATTACAAGGCAACTGAACCCGTCATTGCTTTCTACGAGAAACGTGGCATTGTCAGAAAGGTGAGCGCAAACTCCCGCCCACGTGCACGTCCATGTCCTCGCCAAACCCTGTCATGTCAATCATCTTGGTGCCCCGCCTAGGTGGACTCTGAGCTTCCTGTGGAGGAGGTCTTCAGCCAGGTCTCCAAGGCCATTGATGCTCTGTAAGGCACACACGGAGATCGAGCAGCCGGCCTGAGCAAACGGTCTTACACGACCGCCCTCGAAACGAACTAAAGCATCGATGATGATGGTTTGCTGACTTGACATCGTTTGATTGACACTTGGACCCAAAGTTAGTCGGAATGAAATAATTGCAATTTGAACTAAACTCCCCTCATGAAAAGTAAACAAGCACTTTGGGATCCGCACCTTTTCATCATTGACAGCCATTTTTATGCAAATAAGGGCATCGTACAAATGTTAACCTTTTTGGCTAAGAGCCGTGAAAGCCACATATTTTAATATCTATTCACATAAACGCCATCTAATGTTTTTTTTTAAATTAATTACAAACATTAAATTCAACTAAATGTGTGCATTTTTAAGCCAGACCAACAAAGTTTGACCTTATGGTGCTGCATGGCTTTGCTCTCTATTCCGGATCTTTCCGTCGGCGTCTTCATTGTACAAAGGATCGGCTCTACAAGACTGATTCTCAATGACCCGGCTAGCTAGGCTGCCGCTTTATCCAGAAATCCTGACATTGGATGATGATGGGTGGATTAAAATGTGTAATAAGGGTCCCCAAGCCATAGGTTGCCCACCCCTGTTTTAGCGAAACCCTAAAATAAACCATAATCATGCATCATCTAAAACCAAAAGTATTCAACTCTCACATATTAGTGGACAAATTAGGTTTTGGGAGATTCTTTTAGACGAGCGACCCGAGTGAAAAGTCTGCAAACACTTCATTAGCTGAACTTTGACCCCGGCTTGAGGCATTTTTCAGTATGCAAATTTGGAATGATCCATCCAAAGCTTCTTTTGCATAATCCTGCTGACAGAGGTAATAACTCCTTTCACACAAAACGTAATACGTGCCTCGCATCCCATCCTAAAAAAACGAAGGTCTGCTTTTGTGCCAACTCCATGAAGCATGCGCTTATTTATTTAGCTTTCCCGCTAAGAATGTCGTCCAACAGCACAAAGTCACTGATGTACATAAAAGTGCAAAGAATACTGAGTTCTAATAAAGAATCCTATCTATATGTCACATGACTGCATGGTGGATGACTTGTTCGGCTTTCTATTTAGATGACTTCAATCTAGATCTACATGACACGACCTCACATGACTCGGAAACAGGAAGTGCCTCTCATGAGCGACACAACAGGATGACAAGGACCCCAGGAGTGTTAGCACAGCTCTTCCCTCAATCCATTGCACACTTCCGTGATATCCGGATTGTCCTCCAAGGAGAGGAAAAAGGGGGGAGTCTTAACAGGATGCATCCCCACAAGAAAAGGCGTCAGTGTAGCACTTTCACAATCATCTTGGATGTGTGGAATGTTGCTGTTGGACTCATAAAAGCGGAGCAAGGAAAGACGAGGGCTTGCAGTACATCACGTAGGGCCGAGGAAGACAATGGAGGAGGAAATGGGGCACGTGAACGCCACACTGCCAGGACATCCAAGTTTAAGAGTGAAATGAACTTGGGAGCACATTTGGTCATCGGTCCTTTAGAGCCCCCTTGTGGCAGGAAGTGAAACTACTGTATATGCTCTTGATTGGACTGTTAGGCTACACAATACAACATAAGTGCACAATACAACATAAGTGTAGTTTTTCTGGTTCTACCAAAAAATATGTTCTTGGACACATTAACAAAATTTAGTTAATCGAATTTTTTGTTTTTTAATTTTTTAAATCTGGAACAATTTTCCACCTCGACATAAATCATTTAAAATGATTTATATTAAAACTTCTTTACAAAAAAATAATGCAACAAAATATTCCACCTTGATACAATTGTATCTTTAATTTTTTTAATATTAAAAAATACAACTTTTCAACTATATAACACAATAAAATATTCCCATCTCTTGACTAATGTAAAATTAATCAGGCACAGTATGATTTGTGAAAATCATAACACTAAAATCCGTCATATATAATATTCCACAGATGGCAATGTCGCCCTCTAGTGGTCTGAAACCGGCAGTGCCGAGGACGCCCTTCCAGTCATCTCAGTGCTTTGTGATTTCCATGACATCATTTGCTTTTGTCCAAATGCCAGAAGCTTCACGGGATGAAATCTTATTAAATGGAGCTCCAATAATAATAATAATAATAATAGTCTTGGTTTTCTGAGGTTATGCGTCAGATGTGACCTTGGAGGACGATAAGGAAGCGAGTCATACACTCAGCGGTACCACAGAGACCCGGTGGCACCGTGCGGGAACCCACGCCAAGCCACAATGAAAGATGATGGCCGATTGTTTCCTGTTATTGAAATACAAGGCGGTGGGAGGGGGGGGGGCTTGAGGGCTGAAATAAAAGGCCGTTTGGCCTACTGAGCATGTGCTAAAACTCATAAGTAGTCAGTGACTAGACGATGAGTCTATTAAACACAGGAGGAGATGAAATGTTCCATCCATTCAAATGCTAACTTCCGCCTTAATTAAGGTGGCTACAAATTATGTTTGATTACCAGCTTATTAGAAAATATCCTAACAGTTTTGTGATTTTCAGGACTTTTTTCATTGTGGTCTCTTAAGAAACAAGAGGGAACGTCTAATGATTTACTTTAGTATAAAATATGAAGTTTAAAATTTTAACTCAATCTTTGCCTTGAATCAACTTTTTACAATTGAAAGAAATTGTCAAAAAATGTTGACCATTTCAATAAAAGTTGATGAAAAAGCTTTAAAGAAGGGACCATTTTTAAAAACGCTCACCCTTTTCAGATGTAAAGCATCCTGAAAAGACACCAGATACTTTTGGATCCAGACCCTAAACTTTGGCATAATTCTTAATAAGCAATATGGAAAATGTGGAAACTGTATTTTTAATGGCACTTATTTTGCATAGTTATTTTAAAGAAAATGTCCCAAAATGCTTGCAATCCTAAATTAAGTAACCAAACTTAAGAAAATAATATTTATGAGCTATCAAAAAGGACATTTTAGGAAAATTATCTACAAATGATTGCAATTTCAGCAAAAGTAAACACTTCAAAATTTGCATTTTCTACCTAGTTCCTCAGTCATTTGTCAGCATTTTATGACCAATGGATGAAAAAATGTCAACAAATGCTTGAAATATAAAAAACGTCAGCAAACACTTCAGCTTTTGGGAAGTAGTTTTTGCATCATTTTCAAGATGAAGGAAGGAAAATGTAAAAAAAAAAAATGCTCCCGCGGCCCGGGATCCATTTCTGTCCTGCTGCTGGTTTTTAATTACATTCTAAAAAATAGCATTTAACAAGAATACAACAGCAAAAATATTAAGACAAGCTAGATGGAATTTTATGAGAAGAACATAACGTAATTTTAGTAGCATAAAGTTGAAATATTCAAGAAAAAATACTTTTACTTTGTATTACTTTGTATTTTTTTGAAAAGTCGTGATATTATGAGACACAAAAGTTATGACGAAAATAAAGTCAAAATAGAACATTTACAAAAAAAGTTGGAAAATTAAAAAGTTATGACGAAAATAAAGTCAAAATAGAACATTTACATAAAAAAGTTGGAAAATAAAAGAAATAGAAAAAAAAACAGCTGTGTGGAAATAAATTAAAAATAATAACTGAATAATACTAGCATAGAGTTGTTATATTAAAACCAAAACATCATAATAGTTTGTGAAACAAACAATTGGGTTGGGAAAAAGTTAGAATATGGGAATAAAGTCATAATGTCACAAGATGAAAGTTTGTAGATATTATTTCATAAGAAAGTTGAAATATTTGGGCAAAAATGTTTCAAAAAATAAAAGAAAGAAGATAATAATATTATAAATATTCGCCTCTATAAGAAAGCTAATATGTGTTTTTTATAAAATACCAACAAAAAGTGACCCACTCGCTTGAGGTTACACACTTTGTCTCATGTTTTCCAGAAATGTACGCTTTATTACGCTATTTATCACTGGAGGATGTCGTCCCCTCAAAGAAAATAGACACACAGCGTTTGTCTCCAGCTGGTGCGGAAAAAACTAGACCGGGTCCAAATTAGACATAACATCCTATCCCGACTGAGCATGTTCACACAGTAGTCATCCTACCAGGATATGAATTTTCATGCTGTAATCTGCAGCCAGATGAATGGAAACTTCCCAAGAAATGACTGCTTGTGTATGAATGCATACCTACTATACTGACACTGTAATGATCATCTATGGCGAGGGGACCGTTAGCTTAGCATCAACATGGTATGCTGAGGTTGGCAATGTGTAGACTCTCTTAAGACACCGATTGCTAATCATCTAGTCTTACATTATATGTGCCGCATTCAAGCTGCATGGGGCGTGGTGAATATTAGCATCATGCTAAATGCTAATCAAATAGTTTCTTCATCACATGTGCCACACATAAAGCTATACAATGGATGCAGTGAAGTCAGCATAATGTATGGTCCTTACCTTTACCGCTATGTATCCTCAGGGCTGTGGGTCCTTTGGTCTTTTGTTCGGGCTCAGCAGAGCTGTCCTATCGAGTCATGAGCATGAACTCGGATGAGACGCAAAAGGAACAGTTGCGATTGATTCGATGCCTTCAGAATGCAACAACCTTCATCAATGAGAATATTCACAGACATAGTAAGCGTCATGCTAAATGCTAATCGAAAACTTTTATTACAGGTGTCACGGTTTATTACATGTGGTTCGCGTCTTGCTAAATGCTAATCCAGTGGTTTTATTATGTGGTGTTACTATCATGCTCAATGTTAATTTTGTTTTATTGTGTGTCTTCAATATCATGCTAAATGCCAATCAAGTAGTTTACTATGCATAGTTAGCATCATGCTAAATGCCAATCAAGCAGTTTATTATGTGATGTTAACATCATGCTAAATGCCAACCATGTCATTAATTAATGCGTTGTTAGTGTCATGCTAAATGCCAATCAAGTAGTTTACTATGTGTTGTTAACATCATGCTAAATGCCAATCAAGTAGTTTACTATGCGTTGTTAGCATCATGCTAAATGCCAATCAAGTAGTTTACTATGCGTTGTTAGCATCATGCTAAATGCCCATTGAGTAGTTTACTATGCTTCTTAGCATCATGCTAAATGCCCATTGAGTAGTTTACTATGAGTTGTTAGCATCATTCTAAATGCCCATGGAGTAGTTTACTTTGCATTGTTAGCATCATGCTAAATGCCAATCAAGTAGTTTACTATGCGTTGTTAGCATCATGCTTAATGCCCATCAAGTAGTTTACTATGCGTTGTTAGCATCATGCTAAATGCCAATCAAGTAGTTTACTATGCATTGTTAGCACCATGCTAAATGCCAATCAAGTAGTTTACTATGCGTTGTTAGCATCATGCTAAATGCCATCAAGTAGTTTACTATGCGTTTTTAGCATCATGCTAAATGCCCATCAAGTAGTTTACTATGTGTTGTTAGCATCATGCTAAATGCCCATCAAGTAGTTTATCACATGTGGTTACTAAATGCTATTATGTGTTGTTAGCATCATGGTAAATGCTAATGAAGTTGTTTCATAGTAACATGCTAAATGCTAATCAAGTAGTTTATTACTGTCAGTAGCATCATGATGCATGCTTATGGACTATCAGGCTGAATAGTAATTAGGTAATTTATTACACTTCACTGGCTTCATGTTAAACGCTAATCATGTAGTTGATTACTGTCCTACTTTGTGGCGAACATTAGCATCATGCTAACCGTCTGAAATTGTCGTTCGTATTTAAACTTTGATCTGTTTCAAAATGGCGACTGTCAGTTCCGGTCTTAAATAAGTTAGTTTTAAGGACTGGGCGACTGAGAGAGACATAGTCCATCTCCTCTGAGCGGACTGACCGGGGCTTGGTGGTCCTCGGGGGGCGTAGTTAAGTCCAAGTGCACCGCCCAGACAACGAGCGTCCAAAGTTGGGAGAAGTCGTCCGCTGTTGCACCGCTGAATGAAGCCGCATCCTCGCTTGTGTGTGGACTAAAACTTGCTAGCGCCCTTTTTACGGTTCAAATACAACTTCTTTTCAAGGTAAGTTCAACTTCAACATGTACCAATTGTTCATGGCAGCCATTATTATTTTTCGGCGGGTTTATTTCATGTTGCATTAATACATATTCCCGTTTTAGGTTCGTTGTTTCGAAACGTTGAACTCTATCGGCACTTTCGCCACATTTCCAGTTCACGCTAAATAAATCAGTATCTTTTTGTTCACTTAACGGGAACAGTCAGTCTCCAACTTCTTATCTGATGCAAGCATTGTGATTTTATTTAAAGAAAAAGCAGCGTGCTTCCTGAAAGAGTGCCAGAAAGTGGCCAGTAGATTGTGTTGAAAATGTCAGGTGATTGTGGAACTTTTTTTTTAGTGTTACATTATGTAAGTGATGTGTTTTCGCCTCGAGCTGCCCATTTTAATGTACTACTTCTATTTGTTTGATTTTTTTAGATTTTTTTTACCCTACTCAGAGTGGAATTACTACCTAGGAGACATCACTCCAGCATCCAAACCCCAAAGTTCATCATGGAGTCATCAGCTCTTCTTCTTTGCCTGGCTTTTGTCATCGTCTCTGGTGAGTCCTAAGTCCACCAGCTGAAGGCCCTAAAAACTTTTGTGTTTTGAAAAGTTTTTATCGAAAAAATATCAAGTGAACCTACAAGCCCGACAGTGGGGGTGAAAGGCTGCTAGCAGCTTCTACCTCGCCCTCAGGTCATCATCCGTCCAGCGTGTTCTGGTGTCACTTCCCTGCAGCAATCTGGCATCATCAATGGTTCAGTGCGGACATTGCATGAATTCTTAATAAAACAGAGAGGTAGCAATAAAAAACAAATTCCACCCATAGAAAAGAATAGAAATAATATGTTCCAGGGTCAAACTGTCACCATCATAATAGCTTAAATAACTGTACAATAAAAATCTTAGTAAACACATCTTATTATTCAAGTATTCTTAATCGTCACAAAAGTTAAGTCAGTGGTTGTCAACAGGTGGGTCAGGGCTACAAAAATTCCAGGCGAGTCACAAATGAGTCATAAATTATGTGATATACAACCGATGTTTGAGATGTCTGACTTATTGTTTTAAAATGTAAACCAAAAAAATTAGCAATATTTCAATATTTGTTACATACTGTGTGATGAATACATGTGTGCAATCAATTCTGAAATAGAATTTTAATTTAGGCATTATTTTCATTCCTCTAAAATAACTATTGGACATGTATCCAATCCAATCCAATACACTTTATTTATATAGCACATTTTATAAACAGAGTTTATGCACAGACTAGTAAATATACAATAAATAAAATTACAAATTGAGTTTAATAAGGAATTAAAAGATCAAATAAGAAGAAAGACATATAAGAAAGTAAAATATTAAAAACAAGATGCAAAGCAATACAAGTATAAAAAATTAAAAAAAAACAATTCTTTGCATTAATGTTTCAAAAGCTGACATTGGCAATTTGCTTGGTTTGACTTAAATATAAGTAGAAATAAATTAAAACAAATAAATAAAAAAAATGACCCCCCAAAAAGTGCAAAAAAATTATTACAAATAAATCAAAACAAAACTTAAATAAAAGTGTAAAAAATAAATCCATGTAAAAATATTTTTGTCTCACATTTATCTTAACATAAATGATCCTCATGTTAGCATTTAAAGTTTTTATTATTTATTATTATTATATTTATTATTATTTTATTTAACTCTGTCCACCAGATAGCAGTACTTTTTCCCCTTCAAAGCATGCAGCAAAATGTTTTTGTATGTAAACAAATGTATGTATGTAAACGCATCCTCGTTTTATTTTGGTATGCTTGTTTTTGGACTTTGTCCAATCCTTGAAGACCAGCATCCGTCGGAATTAAGTTAGAAAAAGAAAAGAAATGTTCCAAAATCTTGCCTCTTGCTGTATGACGAATGACTTGATCACCACCATACCTCAGCGGGCTGCACTGGGATGGCAATATAGTAGTATTTGTCCAATAAAGCAATAAAGCTGCAGCATTAACCTCATATGGTGTCCTCCTGGAGGAGGAATGTGGCTAATGTGGTCTTGAAGGTGGCACATAACCCTCCGTGCAATTTTGTCTTATCAAAGGTGTGCAAAAGCAAAACACCTTCAATGCCATTGTGGAAAGTTCTTTGGTAGTTCCATTTGAACTCTCATCCGAAGTGATGAAACACAACGTGCACCCAGGTGGTTTGACACATTAGCATAGAAGCTGTGAAATCACATTTTAAGTCGCTGCTGTCATCATTTCAGTTTCTGTCTATCGCTGTGTTATTCTTGAGTAGTAGTCTGTCAAGTTGTTTCAACATACCCAGTAAGAAAACGTTGAACTATGGCAAAGCTTGTTGCTGTGCGTATTAATACCATTATGGGAATAGAAAAAAAAGAAAACCAATATCTTATTTTTGTGCCAATATCAGCCAATAATATTGGTTGGCCCATAATGTCGAACATATCGGGCAGGCAGTGATCACAAGCGGCCAACCCGATATACGGCCTGAGTACCGTGATGTTTTTGGAAGGACTGCAAAAACGTTAATGAAAGATACTCTGCAGTTTTTCAGTACCTAAAAATAAAAAAATATATAACTGCAGTAATGGTGTGATATTTTTGAAGGAATCTAGTCGTTGCTCCCAGTTCTCGAACTGAGCTTGTGGGCCGGTTTGACTTAATTGATGGACCAGTTTCGCATTGGTGTCACCTCACATTGGACACCTCGACTTAAAGGGTACCACCCCCAAAGCTATTTTTAACACCCTTGCGTGTATAGCAGACTGATGATTGCTAGTCTACAATTACAAGTACAAGTGTACATACAAGTACAAGTACAAATACAAGTGTAGATGTTGCACTATTTTGGATGGCACGGCGGTCGAGTGGTTAGCGCGCAGACCTCACAGCTAGGAGACCAGGGTTCAATTCCACCCTCGGCCATCTCTGTGTGGAGTTTGCATGTTCTCCCCGTGCATGCGTGGGTTTTCTCCGGGTACTCCGGTTTCCTCCCACATTCCAAAAACATGCTAGGTTAATTGGCGACTCCAAATTGTCCTTAGGTATGAATGTGAGTGTGAATGGTTGTTTGTCTATAGTCCAGGGTGTGCCCCGCCTCTCGCCCGAGGACAGCTGGGATGGGCTCCAGCACCCCCCGCGACCCTCGTGAGGAAAAAGCGGTAGAAAATGAATTAATGAATGAATGTTGCACTATTTATTGGGAGTATCAGCTTTGGACAGACTTCATGTTCAGTTGCTGGGAAGAATATTTGCCCGCCCTGGAGTCCCCCTCCACGGGCTGGAGGAAAAGTACAAAAGGGGATAAGCCAGCGGCTGGAGAAAAGAGGGAGGGGTTGTCTAAAATGGATCTTTTTTTTTAAAAAAAAAGGAAAAGGAAATAAGTCCTAGCCAACCATCCAGACCATCTGAGATAACAAACGTCATCAGTATTCATGGAGACGGTAAGGAAGCAGGGGAGTCCAAGTTACAACTGATAACTTGGAATATGAAGCTATTAGCGCTATTATTATTACTCTACTTTTTTATTTTATTTTATTTTTTTTAATTATTTTTATTATTACTCTACTTTTTGTTTATTTATTTTTATTATTTTTTTATTATTTTTATTATTATTACTCTCCTTTTTTTTTAAAAATTATTATTACTCTACTAACTAGGGTACGTAATGGGAGAAAGAAATGACTAAAGTTTTCTCCGAAGTCACAAGTTGAAAAACCCCCAACATTAATTTAAAAGTGGCGTTGAGAGTCAAAACACTCCACTTCCCGTGTTTTAGTGTCGTGAGCCACAGCCCGGCTTGCCGTCAGACTGGGTGGCAGGCAGGCAGGCGGGCAGGGAGACGCGACCACTTGTCGCTGGGCCCAGACCGATTTCAATCTCCTTCTCCTTCTGTTATGCCCCTCCCAAATAACAATCCATTCCTGCCTTCCTCGCTTTTCCTCTGTTGTGAACTCTAAATGCACTGCGAGGCGAGTCTCCTCTCTTGACTAACTATCCACATTTCAACCACTCTGCGCTAAAAAAAAACATTTTAATATTTCAATACTTAATATTGTTGATTATTTTTATGAAAAAAATCTTTGGTAGTAGCAACCCCCACTTTATGAACTAAAAAAACAAAGCTTAGAAAGTTGTACACATCCATTCCACACTGATTTGTCCACTGTGGAACTATGGTGTTACCTTTCTAAACAGACCAGGTCCTCCACATGGTCATCTATGTCTGACCCAGAGCTCTTCTTCCACAGTTGGTCTGAATGGCTCATTAGTAGTCGTTGAGATAAACGCCTCGTCAGCATGGCGGCCACTTGTGCCCATGTCAACATGCCTGCTGTCTGTGCAGATAAGACATGGCATTATTCGCCTTTATCTCTCTGGGTCGCTGTGCCCCCCCGGCAACCCCAGAAGGCTGCATCTCGGCGCTGTCACTGGATATAAACTGGACCCGCATGTTTGTCGGATTGGAACTTTTTGAGGTGCAAGACCTTGACAGGTCAGCGGGACCGACCGATGATTTGCTGAAATGAAGGCGTAGAAATGTTAGTGAGGATTTAGCTTAATTTCTAATCAAAGATTTATCTTATCTTAATTTCACTAAATCATTCACTCGGGACGCTAATTAATGAGGATGGTGTTATGCGGGGGAGAATCCGCGCTTTCATTTAGCTTGACAAATGCGCCATATTGTGATTTTTGCACATATGATGTAGAAAGTATGATGAGTACCAATTTTATTGATTTTGTTGAATTAATTGTCCTTTAACTGTGCCTTGAAGCAAAATAAAGTGCACTACTTGATTGCAGCCAGCAGAGGCGCTGTTGACTATCTGGGCTTAGTTTAGCTAGCACAAACTCTTAGTGTTTTTTGGAGGCAATACAGTGAGGCTGGCAACATTTTCAAATTAATTTTCATATGAGTATGTTCAGGCGGCACGGCGGTCGAGTGGTTAGCGCGCAGACCTCACAACTAGGAGACCAGGGTTCAATTCCACCCTCGGCCATCTCTGTGTGGAGTTTGCATGTTCTCCCTGTGCATGCGTGGGTTTGCTCCGGGTACTGCGGTTTCCTCCCACATTCCAAAAACATGCTAGGTTAATTAGCGACTCCAAATTGTCCATAGGTATGAATGTGAGTGTGAATGGTTGTTCGTCTATATGTGCCCTGTGATTGGCTGGCGACCCCGCCTCTCGCCTATTAGACAGCTGGGATAGGCTCCAGCAACCCCCGCGACCCTCGTGAGGAAAAAGCGGTAGAAAATGAATGAATGAATGAAACACTGGAGGTATCTGCTTGACGTAGTAGCATTGTAGCTTCTTCGTTTCATGTCCGAGGTATTATTATCATCATGTTCCAAAGTACAGCCCCAAAATATGTAGTATGTTTTCTTCTAAATCCGGCGCCTTTTGAACTAAATCATACCAAATCTTCATGGGAACAGACGTCATTGGCGTTAGCAAGCCTCTTGATTTGGATCACTGGGTGGTAGCTTTCCTGTTGATTCAGGTGCCACATTGCTCAATCTGTATTTATAGACCTGAGATCTCTATCACGTCTTAATAGGTGTGTGTAGTAGCTCTTGTGTTTGTGTGCTTCATGTGTGTATAGTTGATGCTCTGAGAATAATCATATAATTATATTTGATGGCTGTGGCATGAAGTGGAATTAACATTAGCCACGTTTACATGGACCCAAATATTCCAATTCCATTCGGGTTATTTGCTCAAACGGAAAGAATGTAACCTTTGTATACACCTCATTCTGAAAAAAAAGTGCCAATCCGAATGAATATATAATGGGATTCACAGGGGTGGAATATTCCTTTCCCCAATCCGATTGAGGTATCTTGTACCCACTCAATCGGAACGTTGTCAGACTGCGTTCTTCTTCGTGGTGTTTTTCTTCTTCTGTTGTTTATTGGCGGTTGGCAAGCAGCTTTTGTGTGCATTAGCGCCATCTGTGGAACAGAATCTAAACCCTTCTATACGCCATTCACAAGTCCAGTTTAAAAAAAAAAGAAAATAATAATTCTTAATTATAAAATATTAGCAAGATTGAACTTTATCTTTTCCTGTTCCCGGGTGCGGTCTTTTAGCGAATGCTGAGATATGACGTAACACGCAGCTCGAGACGTTCTTCAATTTAAAAAAATTGGGGTGAGGAATCGGCACTGGACTGCTGCGGAAAGTTTGTTTTTGATTCAAACTAAATTTCAAGACTGGACGAAGGAAAAACTCCAGGAAGTCGGAATCACGTGATGTTGGTGTTTACGCTTTACTGCGCATGCCCCATTGACTATTCTGGTTGATTATAGCGGCGCATGTAGACATGCAATTGGAATATTCCTTTCCATGTATATCATTGCTTTCGGAAAGGTCATTCGGAAAGAGAAAAACTCCTCATGTAAACGTGGCTAGTGTAACACTTTTAAAGTAGTGTAAAAATAAGACGGCCACAATTAATATTAGATGGAAAAATACTAAATCCCTCTTTGGGGTTTTAGCTTAATATGTAGATCTTTATTTTTTAACATTCTACCGTCCCACTCAAGTGTTGAAAGAAGCGAGTCGCTTAAACAACCAAACACTTCCAGTGGGAAGTTTGAGGCAAATTTTTGTCCCAACAACTTTGGTCAAACTCCAAATCTGCTGATTCCAAAACCTCCGCTTTGTCAATGTCGCGACATTTCCAACTTTTTGTCTTTTATTGGAAGTCAAACTCCTAACTGCTGCAACATTTTAATGAGGCTGTAATGCGGCGTGGGAGCGTTAAATGAGCGATCAGCTCATCTGAGAGTGATCAGCTCTCTGGTCTCTCATATTGTTGTTTCCCTCCACTCTTATGCTTCCATTTGATAATGGGTGGTTGCATCTTTATTTAAACATCACAGCCTTCATTGCTATGCTGAAGTCATCCGTACGCACTGGAAATGATCACTTAATGTCGCCCGTGTCTGGATGATGCATAGGTTGGTGTAGCAGTACATCAATCCCCCCCTAAAATGCGTGCAATTAATCTGCCTTATTTTCTATGCTTTACTGTCACGTAATTAGCATGAAACTTTTTTCATTTAGCCTCTGTTCATCAGTTAACACGCAGATGAATAATTGTTGTGCAAGCACTCTTTTGGTGTACCGAGGAAAGAATACTGCGGTGCCAATAGGAAGCTCTACTTCCTTTTATACATGCCGCATATCCACAAGACAGCTCTATATGGTACCTTCTTAGTTTGGTTAGTATTTCCACTGCAGGTATGGCGCTGATTCACAGCTGATTTACCCAAATGAGGATAAGTGGCATACAAAATGGATGGGATGGATGGAGCTGATTGTAGCAAAAAAAACCCCAGAAACATAAAGACTTTTAATCATCTTTATGGCATAAAAGAAAAACTACGCAAAAAACAAAACAAAAAGCTGAATTAGCGTTTTCCACCAGCCACTGCCAACCGTTGCTAATAGCCGTTTGAAGTGACCTCTTTTCCTGAGAAACGACAGCTGGGCCCAATTAACCGCTATAGACGAGGGACGACTATTCAAAAAAATTCTAATAATAACAACACTCGGTGAGTAGTTTTACTTTATTTTAGTTTGATTTAGGTTTATTATGTAGCATAACTCCAACCCAACAGTACTTCCAAAAACCCTCACTTTGCAACAGTATCGCCTTGCTAACACCTTCCTGTTCCCTCTCTGTTACATCTGCTAGGAATATTTAGGTGAACATTTTTTCTTTATTTTAGTTGTATTTAGTTTTATTATATAGGTGTTGACATCACACACGGTACTTTTCTAATTCCAGCAATACATCTAAAACGGTACTCTCTATTTTGTCCCTCAGGTGTCGTTTTAAAAGGTGACTGCGTACTTAGTACTTAAGCGTACTTTTGTTTGATTTACAGCAGTTCTCGTTGTAGTCTTTTGACAACAGCATTATTCCTATGTGAAGAGAATCAGTGAGAAAAGCGCTAATGTATGACACATGTGTCGCCGTGACTACGGAATGCCTCATTACGGCCAGCGTCAGGGGGCACAAAGCGAGCGACAACAAAGGAAGTGAGCCATAGACCTTCCATACGCCGCCGCTAAACTCGCTGTTCCGCCGGCTTCCGACAACGACGAGGCGACGGACGAATGGCTCCCAGAGGTGTAAACAAGAGCGAGTGTGAAGACTGGCTGTCTCCAGGCTCGACTATTACGTTGCGGCTTCCTTTCCAGCCAAGCCTTGAGCTCGCAAGTTTTTTTTTTTTTTTTCCGATATCCAAACTGACACGACTAATCAGCATGTTTTTTTGGGGAGGTTTTCAGGTGTGTTCAGGAAGTGAGATGCTCAGGAAGCGTGTGCGTTGTACGGTTTTGTACGGAGTGTGTGGTGTGTAGCATGCAAGGGGTGAGAGGCCAAGGGACAGTGCATGCCCCTGCAGAGTACTGATAAGAGCTTGTTTACTTTCCTGTGGATGGTCAGGCCTCAATCTACAGCTGCGGAAACGGCGGGACAATAGGTGTGTGTGTGTGTGCTTGTGTGTGTGTGTGCGTGCATGTGTATGTACTGTATACATGTGTGTTGTGGACTTGAGAGAGAATTGAAGCAGCCTTTGCCGCCAAAGCTAACTACTAAGGAGCGTTGACCCCCCCCCCCCCACACCCTTCTACTGATTCCTATACCAGATGCGAGGCACAAACAATTTAGCGCTTTTACATCGAAGCTAAGGTGCATGTTTTGTCTTTTTTGCAAGTTTTCCCCTTCTTGGTCACGGTTTAAAGTTTGTCATGTCACTGTTTTGCTGTTTAGCTCAGCCAATCAGCAATGAGTTGCCACTGATGACAATGTAACAAAATCTCATCAAAGTGAGTACACACTGCAACTGTTTTTATTAGAATCAGAATCAGAATGCCCTTTAATTTCATTTTACATATAGTAGAATGAAATTGCAGCAGCTCCATTTTCAGTGCAAGACAGTATGACAGTACAAAATTTAGAAATTAGAAGAATAAATAAAGAGTAAATAGAAGAATAAATAATAACATTCGTTTTTTACCGTACCTTACATCTTCTCAACGGATAAGTCTGGAAAAATGAAACTTGGATATACTTTAGAGTAGTCAGTATGCAGCTTGTATAGATTTACTATCCCCTGAACAAAGACTCAACACACAGTCATCGCTGTCCAAATAGCTCAACGTACGTGAAACATGGTGGTGGTAGAATCATGGTCTGGGTTTGCATGAGTGCTTGTGGAACTGAGGAGCTGTGGTTCAATTTCAGAATTTATTATTCACTAGTATATCCTAATATAAGGTATAAGGTATTATAGGTATTTAAAACTCAATATGGTAATGGTAATGGTTTTATTTCATTTGAACATGCATCAGATTACAATTGAATGCATCACATAATCAGTTCACAGTTCCACATGTCCAAAAGGAGTAGGAAGAAGCAAAGCTTATTAAATCCTACCCCTCCATCTGGTACTTTTATAATCAGTAACTGTTACATTTGTTCACTTCCTGCTTTCCTAATATAGTTTAAGTAAAATAAATGAATGAAATATGAATTTTTTAAATTACTTTTTCTAATGTAAGTATTTTAATAAGACATCCATGCCAAAAAGCGTCTTATTTTTGCAGGTAAATTGAATTACAAGTCAAGCATCGATGCTAAGCAATGGAGCGTATTATGTAACAGTATTGTAATGATGACATTTCCACGTATTAAATCCTAACCTTTGCTCCTTTCAACTCAAAAGTAAAATCACTTTCCTCACAGGTAGATCCTCCACCGATTAAACGTTATCCTTATCGCTATGATGTTTAACGGAGCGTGGCGCGATGTGCTACCCTGAAGGAAGGATTATGGTGCGGTTATAATACACTGAATCTCTCGGTGCACTCCTTCCATACAAAAGACTCTGCAATGCATCGCTGGCATCCCTAATCCAAAGAGTCATTCCGAATTAATGCAATGTTTTCCTCCTTAGCAGTCATCGTGTGTGATCGTGCCGCGACGCTGCCATCTGGAATTTAGCCTGTGAGTTCAAACGGGAACAAGAAGGGAATACGTAGAAACACAGGATGCGAGCACTGTATTAGGCCACATTGATTCCCAAAGAAGATAAATCACCTCAACGTCTCAGGTAACGCCCAAACAGCGCCACTGGCTGGCCTCAGAGCAGCTCTAGTGCACTCTGCATAATGATATGGGTCCTACTCGGATGGTGAGCTTTCATTTAGGAGACCCGGTTTAACCTCCTCCTGAATAATAAGAGTGTTTTCATTTAATCCTGGAAACAAATGAGAGGAATACTCTCGGAGGGAATACACTCCCATGGACAGTCCATTACTGGGGAGATGATTATACTGGCTTGGAGTAGTCTTTAATTTAACATGGTAATAGATGTAAGGGTAGAACTGAACAGTACTGGAAGAGGAAATTCCTGACCTGATGTTAGGTGTAGTAACTCATTCATTCATTTTCAACCACTTATCCTCACGAGGGTCGCGGGGGGTGCTGGAGCCTATCCCAGCCGTCTTCGGGCGAGAGGCGGGGTACACCCTGGACTTGTCGCCAGCCAATCACAGGGCACACATAGACAAACAACCATTCATACTCACATTCATAGCTGTGGACAATTAACCGCCAATTAACCTAGCATGTTTTTGGAATGTGGGAGGAAACCGTAGAAAACCCACGCATGCACGGGGAGAACATGCAAACTCCACACAGAGATGGCCGAGGGTGGAATTGAACCCTGGTCTCCTAGCTGTGAGGTCTGCGCGCTAACCACTCGACCGCCGTGCCGCCAGGTGTAGTAACTGGCATGATAAATGTGATGAGAAACCTCATTTAACACATTTTCCTCCCACCAATATGGCCACGTGTGTTGTGTTTACATTTGGAAATTTTATGTGATTTGTTATTCCATGACCCGGCAGGAGAAGGTGCCATGAGAAACCTAATTCAGTCCAAATTTTGACCAAATATCAGCAGTCACAATATAATGTCGTGTCAGCAATATGGCTGTCTGCATTTGAGAACCACCGAAAAACATGCTTTTTTTATAATATAATATAGTTTATAATAAAGCACCTTCAAAGCAATATTGCCCATTTTACGCCATGGACACAATACTGTGCTGTTCAACCACCATGAGCCAGAAGTCAGAATCTGTTCAATACGCAAATGGAAAGACCACAAATAGCTGCACTGAGGCCATTTGTGTGCCTTCTCGTGAATGTCGCTTGTTTTTGCCGATAATGTCAGATGCAAGCCAGTTGTCTCCATGGGGATGCTTTCCTGAATAAAACTGTCAAACCGATGCCTCGCTCAAAGGAGAAGTTGTTGCAGGAAGTGTCAAAATGAGTGGGAGGTGTAGTAGAGAGTTGATGTACAGGAAGCAGTATTCATGTATTTAATGAACTTAAGCAGTGGTTTTGGAAGCTAAGAAATGTGGTGGCCATGTCTGTCCGTGGCCTTGCTTGAAAAGCAAAACGATGCTATCCTGAGTGTGGAGCCCCGAAGCCATTAGCTTGCGATGCCGTGCCGTACATGGAAGCATGACAGAAGATGGGCAGAAACAGCCACTTCTGCAAAGCAGCAGCGCAATGTACAAATTCAAAGGTGTACCCATAAAACTGGGGATCCTTTTCATCATGCCAGCAACGCTCTGACATCCCATGGGCTCACTTAACATGTGTCCTATGGAGTCGGACACATGAGCATCAAAGCATCATCTGAGGACCGAATCGATGGAATTCACATCATTTTTCCGTCTGGTCTCTGTACATCTGCCTAGCCCCCTCCCAACTCATTGCCTCACATCAAACTGACAATCAGCAACCAGCCGTAAACACGCCCCCCCCCCCCCCCGACCCCACACTCTGATGAAATGGGAAATGGAAGCGGATAAAGCGGACGGGATGGAATAGTCCTCCATACCTCATTTACCAGCAAACCGCTTAGCGAGGCCATTGGCATTTCCGGGGTCAGGAGGGCAAAATGAATGTTGTCCGTGTCCTACGGTGGTCTCGTAAAAATGTGACACATGCCCACACGCATACCCGCACGCATACAAACACACTTTGCAATCATTGTGATTTACGAGTGGGACCTCGTAGGTGGCTGTCATAGAAAGTTGATTCCGTCACGGCAGAACAAGAGAAAAATGTCTTTATGGTCGTGGGTATTGAGCAAGAGACGAGGGAGAGAGAGAGAGAGAGAGCGAGGGCGAGAGACAGAGACAGAGGCAGAGGCAGAATAACAGGAAGCTGGCCTTGACCTCGGGTGAAGGGAGGGATGGGGTGATGGAGATGGAGAAAGACAAGCTGCAACAAGCGAGTGAAGATGTTTTTTTTTTTTTCACAAATGACACAATTGACCTTCATTCTTTTTAGTCCGAGATGTGAAATCCCTTAAGTAATGACTTTATCTGGTCTTAATTAGTTTATGACTAAGCTTCCAAGAGCCCTTGGAACGAGCTGGTGGCCCCACAGGATGTGTTGACGGTAATTGACCATCATTGACTTCAGAGTAGCCTCGTTTCCACCATGAAGCGTGCCAGTGAATATCGCCATTTGTCCAGGTTGTTGTATTCTATTCGCACTGTTCAGGTTGTCTGAGAAGTGTGCTGAGGTTTCAGGTCATCCTCGAAGACGAGATACGACAGCTCTTGTCTGGAGGACAAGAGGACATCACTCCACTCTCAATGACCGGATAGGACAGCTGTAGTTTAGAGGATTGCAGGACTAAAGCTGCCGCTAGAGGGCTGCCCTATCTAGTCTTTTGAGCATTGCAGCATTTGCATTGCAGATAGGACACCTCTAGTCTATAGGACTGGAGGAGCAGATTTAGAACTCTAAACATGGCCGCCATCAATCCCAATGTTTTGTCCATAAGTCATTGATCATTTGCTGATTGATTGTACTATATACAGTATGTTACGTGTATGCTAGCATGTCTTTCAAAGCATTTTGGTTACATAGTCCTTCATTAACGGCGGCACGGCGGTCGAGTGGTTAGCACGCAGACCTCACAGCTAGGACACTAGGGTTCAATTCCACCCTCGGCCATCTCTGTGTGGAGTTTGCATGTTCAAACATGCTAGGTTAATTGGCGACTCCAAATTGTCCATAGGTATGAATGTGAGTGTGAATGGTTGTTTGTCTATATGTGCCCTGTGATTGGCTGGCGACCAGTCCAGGGTGTACCCCGCCTCTCGCCCAAAGACAGCTGGGATAGGCTCCAGCACCCCCGCGACCCTCGTGAGGAAAAAGCGGTAGAAAATGAATGAATGAATGAGTCCTTCATTAACGCTGCATTCGAGAAAGACAGGAGAAGTCGCCTTCTGTCCTTTTTCCTTGCTTAGTTTTTCTTTTTGTGGAAGGAGGAAGTTTGCAGCGAGATATTTCATCCCCCTCGCCGCCGGCCAGCCGGCCCGACCGCGTGCATGTTCACAGTGTAACCAAAACCAAAGTAACACGATAACATGGACACATGCCGCCCAGGTCACAGCAGGCATTTAAACATCCATGACAGTCCAGGCCAGATGGATTCCTCCTCCAGAGACGCCAGGGTCCCCGGGTTAAACAGGGACTTTGATGGATGACTGCGGCCGGTTGCCCTGACACGTTTGATAAACGCGGACCAGGCAATTCGTTTTTAAACGCTGTCCTAGCCTCTCGCGGTGGATGCTTCTTCCACAGTGACAACAACAAGTTGAGACCCTTTTTGGACCATGAATCTACCTGGATTCAATTACCTGTTAGACTGAAATGCCCGCAGAGCACAAACTCCACCATGGATAAACAATTCATGTCTGATAGCGGTCGACGCCTCCCTGCCGTAAAAAACAATACATTCCTGGATGTCTTTCTTTGAGATTTTGAAATAATTTGTTCCCGGGTTGCTAACTACACAGGAAATCTGTTATGTAACATTCTTAACAGCAGCACGTGGCAAAATAAGTCAACCATGTTAAAAAGGAATTCACTCTTTAAAACCTCCTTCATGACTAAGGAAAAGGTGCACATTTTGTAGTGTTTTTCACCGTTACCTGCCACATAAGCGTAAAAACAAGCTAACTAATAATTTGATAGCATAGCGGTTAGCTGTGTGATGTCATGCAGTATTTTTAGCTTTTAAAAAAAATTCATTTCTACCGCTTATCCTCACGAGTGTAGCGGGGGTGCTGGAGCCTATCCCAGCTGCCTTCGGGCGAGAGGCGGGTTACACCCTGGACTGGTCGCCAGCCAATCGCAGGGCACATATAGACAAACAACCATTCACACTCACATTCATACCTATGGACAATTTGGAGTCGCCAATTAACCTAGCATGTTTTTGGAATGTGGGAGGAAACCGGAGTACCCGGAGAAAACCCACACATGCAAACTCCACACAGAGATGGCCCAGGGTGAAATTAATTGAACCCTGGTCTCCTAGCTGTGAGGTCTGCACGCTAACCACACGACCACCGTGCAGCCCCTTTTTGAAAAATTGCTAAACTAAAATGCAAATAATAATAATAATGAATAATAATAATAGTGGCGACTCCGAAATCAGGAAAAAGCCGAAAGAAACAAACCACAATAATGAAAATGGAACGTTTGAATAGCTCCCTATCTGTCCTGTAGGTGGTGTAAAATCTAGTTTGTTCTGCCTTTTGTAGCAGTGCTCTACTTTTTCTATCGTTTTTTATTTTTTTATCATAACTTGACACACAAGTGTAAAAGGCAGCTAAAGATGAATTCGATAACAAGCAACAACGCACGTAAAGCATGATCGTCATGTCGTCATGCATGATTCCATGTATGTGTTTTGGCTGGGCACCAATGTTTAGGTCAACGTTCCTTAAAATGAAAAATTCCAAACCTGTACAGTTTGGCTTCTGTCATGTACGTAAGTATATGTATGTCATTTAAAGAGTCATGTTAAAGTGTTTAGCGGTATTAATTAGCATCAAACTTGTCTGCTCCCGATGTCTTCCAGCTTCAAGCCCGACATGCGATCCCGAGAAGCTCAGCTACAATTCCTGGGTCTCCGTGAGGGAGATGCAAATGGGCTGCTGGACCAGCTTCATTGGACAAGACAAGGCCGAGGTCCACATCCTGAACCTGAACTTTGCTGCCTCGGTAAGAATGCCATGTTTATGCAAATGTGGCTAATTTCTGCAAACGTGAAACAAGTGAGAATGCCAAAGACAATAATGTTAAGGTCTGGATGCAAAAGTGTCCCTTGTCACACGTTGCCTTTCGGATAATTACATCCAATCCACCACGGTCTGCCACGTGTCCGACATCACCGACGGATGATTATCTTCAGCTGACAGTACAATATGTCAGGCCCGGTTTCCCTGAAAATGAAGGCGCCCAGTATCACAAATTCCTTGCACCATATATTTTTCTCTAATGGAATCTGTCATTCACAAATATAGTGTCATCAAAGTGTCTGTTTATATGTGTCATTGCAGCGCAGCTTACAAATGTGTCAAGAAAAAGGTTGCAGATGTTTTGACCAGACAAAACATTAGGTACATCCACATGATTTCGTACGGTGGTTTTGCAAAGTGTTGCACAGTCCCTGAAGGGACTCTAATGTGTTTTAGGCCTCTCCTTCTCCCCTAGAAGCTGATTTTCTGGAGCACATTTAGCATATTTTATACCCCAGACAGTTTATTCTCACATCGTAGGAACTAGCTTAGCGGGCTTGAAAAGGATATTTCTCTTTTCTTTTTTTTTCTCAAACTGCTGCACCTCCTCTGAACTATTCTGGCGCCTCACACTTTGAGACCCTCTGATGTGATGTAATTCAGTATAAGTAGTAGCAGCGGCATTCTTTGGAGGTCTACTTTTTTTTGCCAAAATGACGTATATAGTTCAATATTAGAAAATGTGAAACAATATCATTTTCTGTAAGTGTATGTTTTTTAATAATCTTACTGCAGTACCATTGTCCCTCGCCACTTTGCAGCTTCACGCTATCGCAGTTTTTCAAAAAATATATTTAATCCTTAATATTCATTCATTCATTCATTCATTTTCTACCGCTTTCCCTCACGAGGGTCGCGGGCGAGAGGCGGGGTACACCCTGGGCTGGTCGCCAGCCAATCACAGGGCACATATAGACAAACAACCATTCACACTCACATTCATACCTATGGACAATTTGGAGTCGCCAATTAACCTAGCATGTTTTTGGAATGTGGGAGGAAACCGGAGTACCCGGAGAAAACCCATGCATGCACGGGGAGAACATGCAAACTCCACACAGAGATGGTCGAGGGTGAAATTGAACCCTGGTCTCCTAGCTGTGTGGTCTGCGCGCTAACCACTCGACCGCCGTGCCGCCTAATCCTTAATATAATATATATAATAATAGTAATATAATAAATTAAAATTGTGGTTAAATATGGCCTGTTAATATTACATTTACTTATATTACATTTATTTTTGAATATTTATTACATTTAATTAAGAATTAAAAGGGCAAAATGAACTAAAATACAAATAAAGTTATTCAAATGATGTGTCGAAGGGGAACTGCACTTTTTTTGGAATGTTGCCCATCATTCCCGACCCTTATGTGAAACATGAACACATACTTCTTTCCCTTTTCTGTGCATTATAACAGTAGAAAACGAGTTAATAAGAGCTAGCTAACAATGCTGTCATTGAGATACACCTATTTCTGCTATGAAGCCCCCTAAAACAAACCTCCACCAAGGTTGCATGGTTTGATATCCATGTTGTGATCATGCATTAACATGTACACTGATGATAACATGCCCTAGTTGCAGTACCTCGGCCTATTTGGATGATTTAAAACACCAGCCAAACTTCTTTCCTCGGTGCATTGATACTAGCTAACATGATACGTCGCTAATCGCTAGTCTCGGCGTCACTCACAGACGGAAGAGTGGCTATCTAGCTCTCCATTTGGCTTCCAAGACCCAACAAGATGCTGGTTTCCGTAAGCATTTTTGACCCGAGGACTGGAGCAGGCGTCTTGTGCTGGAAGACACAGCCACATGCGTGCAGTAGTTTGCATGCATGGTAGCTCCCAGCTGATTGCATGTTCTTCTTCTTTCAAACTAGCTGACACTGACTCCACAGTGCCTCTGCTGGTTGCAGCCAAGTCGTGCACTCTTTCGCCTCAACTGCTAGACGCTGTCAATCAATAAGAGAGCATTATTAGCGTTTGAATTGTTGACACAGCTCTTTAATTAGCCCTCATTAGATTAACGAGTGTATGTTAATTTGTTATCTAATTATAGATGAGCGTTCAAATCATATGCCCCCCCCCACTTCAATGAAACACGGTTTCTCTTTGGCAAAAAAAGGCTTCAGTAACAGCAACTCCAGATACTTCTTATCGCCGCTCCAGACTATATTTCACTGAGTCTGTTCGCTAACGTTTGTCACCAGCTTATCATTTTCCTCCCCGACTGCTCGCTCATCATGTCCTCCATGACTTGTAGCCGTTTTCATGGCCTTGTAATGTCGTTATTTTTGATGAAAGCGTCGCACCGCCGCGGCTCCTCTCAGTCGTGTGGGTACGCAGATACCGTAGATGATTAGGAGGAGTAAGTTGATCATAGAAACACAGAGGTAGCGTGAGAAGAACGGACGTGGGGGTTCGATGAAGGAATTTTGGATCAGTGATGCAATCACTGCCGCCCACACTGAAAATACTGCATCAAGCTTGCTTTTAGAGGGTATTAAATATGAGAAACCAAATGACATCTCGTTAATGTTATTCCTATTTGAATTAAGGAAAGAGACACAATGGTGCTCTTCCTCCCTTTGGCGAGTGAAAATGGTACAGTCTGGTCATCCATACACGTGTTGCTAACACAAATCCCTCTAAAGATTGGACCTTGGCGTTGTGGACGGGCTTCATGCTGTAGTACCACGCTGTCCACTTGGCTCGGAGGTCTTTTGTCTGACACATATTCATTCCCTTCTCCGCATTTGTCTTTTCACACGGGTTTTACAGCCTTTTTTTGTTTCGAATTTCTCAGCGAGAGCTTCAAGAGGAGACATAAAGGCCAGGAGAATTCAAATGGAGGAGCAGCCTGGCGGTGTCCCGCACGCACCGGCCTGGTTAGTCAGGCTCTTTGGCAGCCGGCTGAGACGAGACTTGTGGAGCCAATTCCTTTTCAGGGAGTGAAGCCAAAAGAATAACTGGAAACGGCATCATCAAAGGTCCTTCAAAAGTGGCACTGGGAAATGAAAAAAAAAAAAAGAGGAAACAACTGAAAGAATTTTGAAAGTCATGAAAGAATGTCACAATCGAAGGGTGGGAATTTAGAGACAGGCTGATATGAGAGGATTATTTAAGAAGTTATCGCTCAATGACGCGTCTGTGTTGGGAATGGCACTGGCAATACAGTACAGTACAGTACATGCATAAATAGCATAAATGACCTTCAAGACTAAACCATTATACTTTATGGTACATACCAGTGGTGTCCTCTCGGTACAATCATTAGAGTAGTTTTACATTACAAAGACTAGCGCCTTTCATTGTCCAATAAATTGACTGATTATTTACTTTGTACAACCATGTAGCATCATAAAACGCATGTCATCGCTACATTTCGTAGTTATCAAAAAGTCAACCCTTCATCATACTTGTATGTGTTTGTATATTTGACTCATGCCCATTGCCACACTCTATAATGAATTCAATTGCAGTCATGTGATGCTTATTTCTAATAATATATTCTTCAATATAAAATCCACAGTTCACGTAAACAATAATAATACAAAATGAATGCCTTTAGAAGACATCAATTGAATCAATATGCACGGCGGCCATTATGCAACTCTGTCCTTCCCTGCATATGAAGGACAAATAACAGACACCCTCCATCACTTTTGCTGCGTGTAAATGCAGCATCTGTGTTTTTTCTGCTGGCAGACAATTTCTTCGGAGGTCTCCTTAGACCTCATTTGTTCAGTATAAGGTGTGCAAATTTGCTCGGCTCAGGCCTGAGCTCATCACAATTCTCTTGGATCAGGCTCAAAAATCAGGTGGAAAGAAAATGAACTTAGTTGTACAGATGCGCATTGTTCCCCCTTGTACGCTTGTTCCCCTCCCAATTGGAGACGACCCAGAAAGCCATCGGCTCTCAATCAAAAAGAAACACACAAAAACAGACCTATATTCCTTTTTTAAGAACGTTAAATTCTCACCAGAGGGAGCATTTGTCAACTGTTCCTTTCCAGTGCGCTAACATGTACGGTGTAATTGAATTCATTTCCAATCTCTCACCGTTCTTAATGCGGCGATCTTGAACTCATTTTGCTATAGAAGTAATTACAAACAAACTTCTTACTGCTATTAAATCAGCCCGGGGCGGGGGAAAAGTTACTTGAAAGTAACTCTAAACTTAATATTCCCACAGTAGGACTCCTCACTTGTTCAGTGTTTATGCTCATTAAGGCTGATTCATAACTACAGTGCTCATTAACCAACCACATCACCATTGTGCTGAATTATAGCTTAATTATGTCTTAAGTGTATATATTGAATTACATTAACGAGCAAAATAGTGCCGGTCATTACGGTAATATTGATGGAGGCCACTGTGCTCCAAAACGATGACAACGACATAAAATGATGCTTTAGCTTGTTTTGCCAACATATGCAGAGGTACATTTTAGTGGATCATGCAAATTCCGGTTTCTGCAAATGTAAAAATAGCATTACCTCGTTAGCCTTTTTAAAGACTTTCCTCCTCCGAGTGACTGGCGCCGCTTGTTCACATGTTCATTGCATATACTTGCAATAACAACAAAAAAGCAGGCATAGCTGTCACACCCTCGGCTGATTATGCAACAGACCAGAAGTAGCAGCCACAACTTGACTGCAGCTGGATGCTATTTTTAACGCGTCAAACAAACTAAGCCAATTTACAAGCCTTGTTAATTGAATCCGCATTGTCTGACGGAGGAGGAGAGAAGTTGCTTGACGTTAAATTCTAATTTAAGTTATTTAATGCACGTGATTGCCCGTCTAGCGTCCACCCGTATTCATGAATAAATCATGGTTAAACATGGACTATTATTTGTCCAAAATATACATATTTGGGCTAAATAAACTAATACTGTAAACTGCAAATACTGTAGAAGGCATTCAGAAGATGCATTCAAAGACATGATGTTAGGTAGTATTTTACACTGGTCACTAGGTGTCAGATAAGGATCAGACTTCATTGCATGAACAACAGACTTTTATTGCAGGTTTGAATTATCTCACAATAGACACAATAATCCCTAATAAATCCCAGACTACCTTAATAACCCCGTACCAAATATCTCACAACAGGCACAATAATCCCTAAAAAATCCCAGGCTACTTCTATAGCCCGGTACCAAATATCTCACAATAGACACAATAATCCCGAATTAATCCCAGGCTACCTTTATAGCCCTGTACCAAATATCTCAAAATAGAAACAATAATCCCTACTTAATCCCAGGCTATTTCTATAGCCCTGTACCAAATATCTCACAATAGACACAATAATCCGTAATAAATCCCAGGCAACTTTTATAGCCCTGTACCAAATATCTCACAATAGACACAGTAATGCCTAATCAATCCCAGGCTACCTTTATAGCCCTGTACCAAATATCTCACAACAGGCACAATAATCCCTAATTAATCCCAGGCTACCTTCATAGCCCTTTATACCAAATATCTCAAAATAGACACAATAATCCCGAATTAATCCCAGGCTACCTTAATAGCCCTTTATACCAAATATCTCAAAATAGACACAATAATCCCGAATAAATCCCAGGCCACCTTTATAGCCCCGTACCAAATATCTCACAACAGGCACAGTAATCCCTAATAAATCCCAGGTTACTTCTATAGCCCTGTACCAAATATCTCACAACAGGCACAATAACCCCTAATTAATCCCAGGCTACCTTTATAGCCCTTTATACCAAATATCTCAAAATAGACACAATAATCCCGAATAAATCCCAGGCTACATTTATAGCCCTTTATACCAAATATCTCACAACAGGCACAATAATCCTGAATAAATCCCAGGCTACTTTTATAGCCCCGTACCAAATATCTCACAACAGGCACAATAATCCCGAATAAATCCCAGGCTACCATTATAGGCCCGTACCAAATATCTCACAACAGGCACAATAATCCCTAATTAATCCCAGGCTACCTTCATAGCCCTTTATGCCAAATATCGCAAAATAGACACAATAATCCCGAATAAATCCCAGGCTACCTTTTATATCCCCGTACCAAATATCTCACAACCGGCACAATAATCCCTAATAAATCCCAGGCTACTTCTATAGCCCTGTACCAAATATCTCACAACAGGCACAATAATCCTGAATAAATCCCAGGCTACCTTTATAACCCCGTACCAAATATCTCACAACCGGCACAATAATCCCTAATAAATCCCAGGCTACTTCTATAGCCCTGTCCCAAATATCTCACAACAGGCACAATAATCCCTAATAAATCCCAGGCTACTTCTTGTTCGTCACTGGAAAATACGATTTTTGTAGTTAAGACAGTGCATCACATGCTGATTGATTTTCTGTTCTTCTTAGGATATAAATAAAAATATAAAAAATAGTATTTGTTTGCAAAGAAGAAAGCATGTGCTGTTATGCAGACATCAGTATTTTTGTAGCTGAAGAGTACTTGTAGGATACTTCATTTTGCCGCCATTGTATTATGCTCATCTCTTGCTTGGCACAAAGATAAGAACAAGATAGAACACAAGGGCTGCTAAGGAGCCGACTGGCTGTCACAAAAAGAGTCGGGCGACTGGTTGGAACAGTGAGAGGAAGCGAACAGACACAGAAGCTCAATAAAATCTATGGAGTCCAATGCCAAACTGGAAGTACTCGCGTTCAGGTTAATTAGTATTCTGTCAGCTGGTGTCCTTGATTGACACATCATCACTGGCTGCATTTGATTGATTCTTAAGAAGATCTTGTGGCAGCAAAGATGACTTGCGTCCCACCTCGTTGCTTTTGTGATGACAAACAACCTCGTGATAGGTGGAAGCACCGCAGCCCTTTCAGAAGGTTGTGCTTTGTTTGCGCAACGACGGTCGACACTCGGCGCAGCACAAAGAACCTCATTACAGGCGCCACGGTAACTCTCCCTGGGATGCTTTGACAGTGCGGCGGGGAATATTTACGCCGCTTCACTTCTCCGCCTTTTCCTAATCATGCTCTGCTTTTCATCTACTGCCAAAACTTTCTGTGCCACGCAGCCATTCCTCCATATTATGAAGCTTTCATAACAAGCATTAGCGGTTATTATCTCATTCTTATGCTTAAGCAGTGGAACATTTGCATAGAAAAGAGAGTCATCAGTCGACGCTATTGATGGAACTTAATTATTCATGAGGGTACAACATGCACCGTGTCAAGTGTGTTGCTTTTCTCTTCTTTCAGGAGGGGAAGATTTTCTCTCTGGAGGTGGCCGACGCGAGGCCCATGAACCTCATCATCACGTCGCCATCGGCAGCCTACGGTCTCATCAATGAGACCAATGCTGACGTCAATATTTACGTGAGTAGCTTTTCTACCTGCAGCTAAGGGATACGTTCGATGGCTGCAACCTGTTGTTATTGTCGAGCCAAAGCCGATTGGCCGGGGAAGCTCTTCTAAGTCCCCGTCGTACCTCCTCACAATTTGCACACACAGCAGTTTTCTTTTGTGGGCCTGAACTTTGTCTGCACTGCTAAGTGTTTTCTTCATTGATAAATGTGCTTATCCTGCCTCGTATCCTGCCACCCGTGGCAGCTTGTATCAGCGTCCTATCAGCCTGGAAGCAGGATTTAGTTTGGAACTCAGGAGGGAAATGTTCCTGTGTAAAGTGTCTCTTCATTGCACGCATCACCATTTGCACTCTCAAGCTGTTTTTGGACAGTGCAGAGCCTCGGACCAAAAAACATCCGCTTCCTTTTCGTACCTTACACGGGGATGTATGTGCGTTGGTGACATAAGTGATTCCTCGAAACAGCAAAAAAAATATTTTTTGTAATCGAGGTACTCAAATTATTCGAATAATCCTTGTAGTCCTAGTTACAGATGCATAATTAAATAAAACACTACTTGATGGCAGTTTTAGCTGACCTCCTTTATGATAACATTCTGTGTAATCTTCTGTAATGACAATGTGATTGCGCAACAATGTTGAAAATGTCAGTGGAAATTTTTATAGTTTGAAAGATGTAAATTTCAACAATGAAGTCCGTTATTGTGCGTATATATGCATGTATATAATTCATTCATTCATTCATTTTTTACCGCTTTTCCTCAGGAGGGTCGCGGGGGTGCTGGAGCCTATCCCAGCTGTCCTATCTGGGCGAGAGGCGGGGTACACCCTGGACTGGTCGCCAGCCAATCACAGGGCACATATAGACAAACAACCATTCACACTCACATTCATACCTATGGACAATTTGGAGTCGCTAATTAACCTAGCATGTTTTTGGAATGTGGTAGGAAAACGGAGTAACCCGGAGAAAACCCACGCATGCACGGGGAGAACATGCAAACTCCACACAGAGATGACCGAGGGTGGGATTGAACCCTGGTCTCCTAGCTGTGAGGTCTGCGCGCTAACCACTCCACCGCCGTGCCGCCCGCATGTATATAATATGTATTATAATAATGTAATATCTCTCCTTTGAAATTTCCTATGAAACTTCCAGATGATGAATATCATTCTACATATGATACGTATGACAATTCGAGTGACAATTCAGCTTTTGCCACGAGCTGTGACAGATGCAGGGTGTTAATGTCACAGCGTGCTCGTGTTAGCAGCAAGGGTGACCCTGAGCCAAGCTGTCAGAGGCGATGACGCACGTTCTCAGATGCAGAACAGCTGCTGTTTTCTCTGACACTGCAATGTGCAGTTAAACACTATTATACCCCTGGTGGTACGGCTCATCCCTCAAAAAAAAAAACCAAAACATCCTGCAGTCACGGGGAACGTTGTCCAGACTCTCAGCGATAAAGGTTACAATATCATACGACTGTCGGCATATCAGAGCCACATGACATTTGGAGAAACAATCCAGCAGTTTTGATTGGCAAGCTGCTTTTGTGTTGCAGCAAAACTAAAGTGACATGTGTTGAACTTGCCTTTAGCCTTGTGGTGTGCCAGGATGACATCTGTTTGGCAGCAGCGTCTTATATACGAATACCGTGGTCGTGCAATTTTTAAATTTAACACAAAAATGACAAACAAGCATGTCTGCCGTGTGTGGGACTTCCTGTCTATCACCCCTGTCCCCGGGGTGGCGCTATTTAACAGGAGAAAAGTGATGGTAGGTGGTCATAGCGTGCTTATAGTTGGTCGTAGCGTGCTCGTAGGTGGTTGTAGCGTGCTCGTAGGTGGTTGTAGCATGCTCATAGGTGGTTGTAGCATGCTCATAGGTGGTTGTAGCATGCTTATAGGTGGTTGTAGCATGCTCATAGTTGGTCGTAGCATGTTCATAGGTAGTCGTAGCATGTTCATAGTTTGTTGTAGCATGTTCATAGTTTGTTGTAGCATGCTCATAGTTTGTAGCATGCTCATAGGTGGTCATAGCGTGCTCATAGTTGGTCGTAGTGTGCTCATAGTTGGTCATAGCATGTTCATAGGTAGTCGTAGCATGTTCATAGTTTGTTGTAGCATGTTCATAGTTTGTTGTAGCATGCTCATAGTTTGTAGCATGCTCATAGGTGGTCATAGCGTGCTCATAGTTGGTCGTAGTGTGCTCATAGTTGGTCATAGCGTGCTCATAGGTGGTCGTAGCATGCTCATAGTTGGTCGTAGCATGCTCATAGTTGGTCGTAGCATGCTCATAGTTGGTCGTAGCATGCTCATAGTTGGTCGTAGCATGTTCATAGGTGGTCGTAGCATGTTCATAGGTGGTCGTAGCATGTTCATAGTTTGTTGCAGCGTGCTCATAGTTTGTTGCAGCGTGCTCATAGTTTGTTGCAGCGTGCTCATAGTTTGTAGCATGCTCATAGGTTGTTGTAGCATGCTCATAGGTGGTTGTAGCGTGCTCATAGGTGGTCGTAGCATGTTCATAGTTTGTTGTAGCATGCTCATATGTGGTTGTAGCATGTCCATTGTTTGTTGTAGCATGCTCATGGGTGGTTGCAGCATGCTCATAGGTGGTCGTAGCATGCTCGTAGGTGGTCGTAGCGTGCTCATAGTTGGTCGTAGCATGTTCATAGTTTGTGATAGCATGTTCATAGTTTGTGATAGCATGTTCATAGTTTGTTGTAGCATGCTCATAGGTGGTTGTAGCATGCTCATAGGTGGTTGTAGTGTGCTTGGAATTCCCCGCCTACTATTTTTGGATTCTGCATCAGTCCAACACTCATACAAGAAAGTACCTAAACGACCCCCTCCAGGCTGAGTTGGCTTTCACCACTTTTTCTTTGCGTGCGACCTCTGTGACCACTGACACACTCCCACATGATAAAAACCAGCAAAGATAATAGTCATCTGTGAGCGTAAGCACTTTCCTTTCTTTTGGGGAAGAAATGCTGACTGGGTCATCATTTGCGGTCCCAAAAAGATGCGAGAGGAATGATAAAAAGAGCCATAAAACACTCGAGTTACATTCAATTATCTTTTACAAAGAGAGGGAAAACGCTATTTGTGCACAAAACAGGACCGCTTCCCGTGTCTCAAATGAGTGATTGTCAGCAGCAATGTGTTTGCAGCATTATCTTGAACTCCATTCAAGCTCAAGCGGATGCTGAAATACACAAGTATTCCTTATTTATTGAATGAATTTGAACCCAAGTTTTAATCCATGGGGGCCTTCCAGCACATCTCATGTAAAGATAAAGTCGATTATTTCCCATCGGGGCCAGACGAGGAAACGACAGAGTCTCGTCGATGGGGATGGATGTATATATTTATACCTTGTATGGAGCCAGATTCCAGCCGACTGTGGTGACGCACAAAGCTAAAAAAGGTCCCATTTCCTGGCCCCACTCAGGAAGCAAAGGAAAGACCTTGGCTCCAAAGGGGTTGTGCAACTGGGCTTGTGGACACTTAACCATAATAAACATTTCTTTTCCAACAGGGCCGAGAGAATAGAAGAAGGAGAGCTGGGTGGAGGGTTAGGAATAAGTGAATGAGAGAGGGGGCAGACAAACATGTTTGATATGGAAAAAAGTCTGGGAATGCTCCAGGCAAACAGAAATAGAAACAATGCTGACACTGTTTGTTTTTCTTCTTGGAGTAATGGCGAGGATTCTTACTATTGTTTTTTGCAAATAAACAGGCACATCGTGGTCTTTGTTGGAAATATTGTTAGTATAGATGGACCGAATAACCCATAAATTATGAATCGATTGTAAAGAACGTGTGCTGAGGCACATTTGAGTGCACTACTTGGCTGCCACCAGCAGAGGCACTGTTGCTTCAGTCTCAACTAGTTTAAGACAGCTCAACAATGACTAGGAAACATCCATTAAGAACATCAATAACTCAATCAAACCAAAAAAAACAGACTGTAGAGTGCATTTTTTCATACTCGGCATGCATTTTTGACAGTTTTAGTATTGAGTTCAGTCAATCTGCGCGTAGGTGGAATGAAAAGGTTGACGGTCGGAAAATGTGTTTACTCTTGAGGTATTTTTAATATTCAAATCATATTTACTTACGCTCTGCCTGTTTCTCGTCATGTGGTCTCCCATAGTGACTTTGGACAGCCCTGATCTAAGTTACAGTTAAGTAACATCAGAACAATGCAGAAATAACGGGAGTTTTGTTTCTTCTGTGTTTTTGGAAAGCTCGGGATACGGAACACAACATAGTCATCCCTCGCTACTTTGCTAATTTTCAATTCCACGCCTTCCCTTTATTATTCCAAATATATTAATTAGTAAATGAGCGCAGTTGTTACTCAGTGGCTTCTTTGTCTTTTTTTCTTGACAGCGTACTTCCTGCGGTAGCTTTCATAAATGTAACATTACTGACACCTAGTGACCAGTGTAGAATACTAATTTAATCTTATGAATGTCCATGTAACCTTATTTGGTTTTTATTTTCCAGAAAAGCAACGCCTCCACAGTCGTCCTGTACACCAACGGCCATCTCGTCAACATCCATACTGTCGACTTCCCTCGTGAGGATGAGGAGCTGGTCAAGTGGGCGACCAGGAAGTTCGGAGGCGTGACTTCCTTCACCACCGTTGCCAACCTTAAAGGGATGCATTTCAAGGCAACAGAAGGTGAGGCTCTATTTCTAGTATTGCCGTGGTGTACGACATGCTGAATGAAAGCTGAACTCTCCTGCTCTCGCCAGCAGCGGTACACTCGGCGTGAACACCATTATTTCCCGACAAATCTTCCTTAAGGCGCCTTGAGCAAGAGAAGAACTCTGACATGCCTCAGGATTGCATGCTGGGGGTGCTGGAGTAGTGGCGGTTGCTTTTTATTACTTCTCTGGTCTTTCCCTCTGCATTTCGGTTTGTGAACTACTATGTGCTCTCGTTACGTGTGAGCTGACACTGTTACTATCCTGGGCTTTCATGTCAGAATAACACAGCGTGGATTTGCAAGAACGCGTCGGTTGGAAAGAGGTGCGCTCGCAAACAAAGGGAGGGAAACCTGGATTTACTTCTGGGCATGTAGGTCATGAAAACTGATATAATCCAAGAGGAGACTGGGGGCAGCAAGGAGGGTCACGAGGGTCGCAGGGGATGCTGGAGCCTATCCCAACTGTCTTCGGGCGAGAGGCGGGGTACACCCTGGACTGGTCGCCAGCCCATCACAGGGCACATAATATGTTTTTCCAAAAATGTTGTTATATTTCATTCATTCATTCATTTACTACCGCTTATCCTCATGAGAGCCGCAGGCGTGCTGGAGCCTATCACAGCTATCTTCAGGCGAGAAATGGGGTCCACCCTGGACTGGTGGCCAGCCAATCCCAGAGCACATATAGACAAACAACCATTCACACTCACATTCATACCTATGGACAATTTGGAGTCGCCAATTAACCTAGCATGTTTTTGGAATGTGGGAGAAAACCGGAGTACCCGGAGAAAACCCACGCATGCACGGGAAAAACATGCAAACTCCACACTGAGATGGCCGAGGGTGGAATTGAACTCGGGTCTCCTAGCTGTGAGGCCCTCGTGCTAATCAGTTGTCCGCCATGCAGTGTAAAAACATTTTATTTTCTCTTATTATGTCTATTATATTGGGTAATATGAGTATAAAGTTCACTATAGGGGTGTTACTTCATGTCTTGAGGGCTCTAAAATTAATTAATTAATTAATTCATTCATTCATTTTCTACCGCTTTTCCTCACGAGGGTCGCGGGGGATGCTGGAGCCTATCTCAGCTGTCTTCGGGCGAGAGGCGGGGTCCACCCTGGACTGGTGGCCAGCCAATCACAGGGCACATATAGACAAACAACCATTCACACTCACATTCATACCTATGGACAATTTGGAGTCGCCAATTAACCTAGCATGTTTTTGTTTTGAATGTGGGAGGAAACCGGAGGAGCCGGAGAAAGTTGTTATATTTGTTTCTGAAAATATTAGGACTTACCACATATTTTGTCTTTCATATTTTATCACTATGGTACTAAAATGAAATGATTCTTCCTCATAAGATTACAAGTTAATGTGACTTGATCCTTGTAAAATAGTTGCTGATGAATACCAGCCATATTTTTCAAGATGAACCAAGTGTTCCATTGAAAGTGTTCCGAATAAAGTCAGCCTTGTTTCTGAAATCTGAAATAAATAATATTGACTCTCTTGGCTAGACAGTTGTATTGAGTCATATTGCATAAGGATTTTGAGATGATTCCAGCATCAAGCCCTGCAAAGTTCCTTGACCCTTGCGGGGGTGTTAGGATGAACACATGTACTGTTGGTCCTAGCCAGATGTATTCTGGATGTAGCTAGAGCCGTAGAAAATATGTGCGAGTTCCTTGAGAGAGCATGATTACAAATTCAACGCCATGCCGGCAACAAGAAATACATAATAAGCAGCTCTGGGCAGCAAGCTGCTTTTAAATTCTTGATGCCGCACTTCCTCGACAGTCTGACTGAATGTGAAAGCAGCATTAAGTGATATTGGAGTCTTTGTAGTAGCTGACACTCACCTGCCCCTCTAGGCTGTTCAAATCTGTTTAATGTACACGCTGTTGAGGTTTGCACGCTTGTAGCAATGCAAATCAGTCCTTCGCTACTTTGTGGTTTGAATTTCGCGGCATCACAGTTTTTATAAAAAAGATATTAAAACATGCTGTTTCGTGGTTGAATACATCCTATCAGTAGTCAAAAATATGCACATTGAACATTGAACACTTGCAATTTTTTACCTAAATCGGGGTGGCTAAACTACGATTACCAATTCAATTTCGTAATTTGATGTGGTGGGGCGGCACGGCGGTCGAGTGGTTAGCGCGCAGACCTCACAGCTAGGAGACCAGGGTTCAGTTCCACCTTCGGCCATCTCTGTGTGGAGTTTGCATGTTCTCCCTGTGCATGCATGGATTTTCTCCGGGTACTCCGGTTTCCTCCCACATTCCAAAAACATGCTTATGAACATGCAGGTTAATTGACGACTCCAAATTGTCCATAGGTATGAATGTGAGTGTGAATGGTTGTTTGTCTATATGTGCCCTGTGATTGGCTGGCCACCAGTCCAGGGTGTACCCCGCCTCTCGCCCAAAGACAGCTGGGATAGGCTCCAGCACCCCCGCGTGAATGAATGAATTTGATGTGGTTTGATATTTAAAGCGCTTCCGAAAAAAAGTTGCGACCGTAACCCAAACGGTAAACAAACAAGCAAACAAAAAAATAGTGTTATATTATTAAATTATTAAAATGTATATTAATGAAATTATTTAAATCAATAATATTTTTTATGAAATTAATAAATATATTTATTTATTATTTTATACTATATTTTACTATTGTACAAATATTTATACATTAAATATTGTGGAGTATTTCTTATGAAAACATATTTTTAATAATAAAAATATAGTTTTTTTTTTAACACAAGACATATATATTATTTAATTCTTTGGTGAGACCCAAGCTCCAGACAGGCTTAATTCAGGTTTATCGCCCAATAATCCCAATTATCCCAATTATCCCAATTAAAAATCCCTAATCCCTAAAACATGGGCTAGAGTTGCGGCCATAACCCACGCCGACATCAGCGGGCATCGTAAAAAGCTTCCATTCACGCTTCGTAAAAGCTCAATAGTGTAGGCCGCCGTAGAAATACTTCTCCACATGAAGGTTCCTTCTCCTCCCAATGCCAATGTTTCATTCACACGATGTCAATTTACTCTGAGCAGTAAATTCCCTTTACATTGGCCAATTCTGCCATTGTGTCTGCCGCTGAACGCAGACTGAGTGACTTCTCTTGGCCTACACATGCACATTCCAAGGACACCCCCCCCCCATTTCAATTTTGATGGACTGGCAACCAAAATGATTTGAATTGCAATAATTACAATAGGAACTAGTCAGTCAAAGCTGAGCATTATTTTGCCTCTCATACGGGTTCATAGAGTGTCGGATTTCTTATTGGCTGCAATACCGGTGAATGTACATTCATCATGAATGTGTTTTTGCAGGAACAAAAGCAGGCCCTCAAGAGTGCATACTCAAAAATGAAGATCCTTCAGAAAAGCACTTCATGAAGATTGAAGCGACGGCCTTGACGTCCTCGTTCAAGTCCTGCTTTCCGCAGCAACGCGCTGATGATTCCAAGCTTCATATCATAAACATCCCGGAGGACGCCAACGTTCGGTAAGACCGCAAACTAACGCACTGCTTTGCTCCTCCTGTAGTCTAAATATCCTAAATCTTTTATTCCATGTGTTGCAGCAACATCTCTGTGCGTGTGGACACAAAGAAGACCAGTGTGTTCCTGAGGGGTCCACAGGGCACCACGTGGACGTTCCTCAATCTACAGCACACAAAGTTTTGTGTAGGTCTTGGCACATTACATTATTCAACACTCTCACAACCGAAGTCCCAGAGTCATGACTAATTTACTTTTATTCTCACTTGCCTCGCCAGAGTAACAACGAGATCCTCCTGCCCGCCATGGCCCACACCATGCAGCCCGTGTGTACGCTGGGCAGCGACAAAGCCGAGGACGTGCAAAGGAAGGCGTTGGCTTACTTCAAAGTTGCAAACTTCACCAGTTACACCGAAATCAGATCGGAAGAGTCGACGTTGTTACTGGTTCTTGGACAGGGAAGCTCACCAGGTGAGAAGAAACGTATCGAATAGTGGAGGACGTGCCTCAAAATCCTTGTCCTGGTGTATCATGGTCCTTGCTCCTGAAACAACATGTCTTTACCTTACATATGCATCATACTTACCTGTATATTATTATAGTAGATATTGATATGATGGCGGCACGGTGGTCAGGTGGTTAGCGCGCAGACCTCACAGCTAGGAGACCAATGTTCAATTCCACCCTCGGCCATCTCTGTGTGGAGTTTGCATGTTCTCCCCGTGCATGCGTGGGTTTTCTCCGGGTACTCCCACATTCCAAAAACATGCTAGGTTAATTGGCCACTCGAAATTGTCCATAGGTATGAATGTGAGTGTGAATGGTTGTTTGTCTATATGTGCCCTGTGATTGGCTGGCGACCAGTCCAGGGTGTACCCCGCCTCTCGAATGAATGAATATTGATATGATGTAAATGAAGTTCCATCAGCCGTATCCACCCCAATATAAGCCAGACCGGTCAGAGGCTTTCTTCCTGTCACTCACCTACCAGCCAATGACTATGGGACACAGAAGCCTACTGGAGAAAGCATCTCAAAAGTTTGGAAGTTCAAACAAATGTCATTCCATGTCTCTCTCAGTGACGCCCACAGCAGCCGTACCCTCCTTGTCCTCCACCACGGTGCCGCCTGATCAGATGCCTTTGTTGATGCAGCTGTACACGTCCCCGGATTACCGCTCGCCGCTGGACCCCAGCGCTAAGGTGCAGAGCGACAAGAAAATCTATGCTGAGGTGAGAGCTAGCGCAAGGCACCATGCCTTCATCCCGCTTGAATAGCATCCTATGTTTACGTATTTTTACAGGTTGCAATCAATCAATGATATGCTGCAATAATAACAGCCAGGAGACCAGGGTTCAATTCCACCCTCGGCCATCTCTGTGTGGTTAATTGGCGACTCCAAATTGTCCATAGGTATGAATGTGAGTGTGAATGGTTGTTTGTCTATATGTGCCCTGTGATTGGCTGGCGACCAGTCCAGGGTGTACCCCGCCTCTCGTCCGAAGACAGCTGGGATAGGCTCCAGCACCCCCTACGACCCTCGTGAGGATAAAATGAATGAATGAATAAATGTGAAGTGTTGTCAAAACATGCATGGCATGTAAAATATTAATGCCAAATACACCACATGGTGGCGCTGTTATTCAACTCCAAATTTGACCCCATAATTGGATTCACTTTGAATTTCTCATGCAGCTCAGTGCGCTACCTACTGCAACTTTTGGCTGTTTAGATGGATCACCATGAAATATGGTACACACCTTCCGGGGCCTGACATGTCTGTCAAATCTGAACAAGATTGACTGAAAAACATGGCCGCCATCCATTAAAAAGTCTTTGAAGGAGCACTGGTGGGACTTAGCACCTAATTGTCCGTAAGTCATGGGCCATTTGCGTAATGATTATCAAAGGTGTAGGACATGTTAGCCTGTCCTCCAAAGCATTTTGAGCACGCCACCAATGTCCTTCATCGGGATGCGCCATGTAACTTACTGTGTTGTTTTTTTGTCCAGATTTCTGGCAACACTCTCGGCGCCATGGTTCTGACCATCCAGGTGATCAGCTGTTTGGTGAGCTCCAAGGGCTCCAGCTCGGTGGTCAAGGACCTTCCCTTCATCCCAGAGTTCTGCTCCTTGAATTTGTGTCCCAACAGCACACGGCTCAGCTTCTCCTTGGGTCAGCTCCACGAGCTGACCACCACCTGGGACGTGGAATGCTCCGTCAAACTTTGCTACAGCAAGGTAGGAATCCAACTTGCAGTCTCCCATGGGGGACCAGATCACATTTGAAAAGCGCGTCAAAAGACGTGACAGCTCATTAAGCTTTCTGCTGAGAAATGTAGCATGTCACACAGCTTTCTCTGCTGTCTGGTAAATGGAATAAATGGTGAATGCTAGTGCCGGATTAGGGCTCATTAGGGGCTTAAATGCAGGGCGACTCGCTCAAGTGTTTTCTTTGCTGCTCACCAGAAATGTGTCGACGGGGGAAGAGTGAAGAGGAGCCTGGAGGTCACACCGCCTTGTCAGCAAACACTGAGTGAGTTCAGTTGAATCATCCAAAATATGGTCCAATATGGTGTCTACATAAGCGTGTATAAGCAGCGATTGCCTGTCTGATAGCAAGCCTCTCACTGGTGGAGGAAGCCGCAAGATGACACAAACTCATCAGATGCAATCCAGCAACAGTAGCAGTAGTAGCAGTGCTCTCATAAATACTCTTAATTGTTACGGTTTCTTTGTTAGGTGAACTCTTTTTATTATGTTGGCTGCCTCATGTTGCTACTTGAGGGTAAAACATTACAACTCCTCTCAGTAGGACGTTAGATGTCTTCTTTATTTGTGGTCTCATTTTGAAAACTCAATCACGCGTTTTTATGTAGTTTAATTCCTGGTTTTGGTCATTATGAAACAAACAAACCAAAAAAATATTGTTATATTATTAAATTAATAATTATTAAATTAATTACATTTATATTAATTAAATTATTTAAATTAATAATATTTTTAATTTTATACTATATTTTAATATTATACAAATATTTATACAATAAATATTGTGGAATATTTCTTATGAAAACATATTTTTAATCATAAAAAATATTTTTTAACACAAGACATATATATTATTTATATATATTATTTAATTATTTATATTTACTGTATCATGTTATCTTTATTGTATTTATTTTGCATAGATTTTTTTTTTCAAGTTCTCATTTTGAAAACTCAATCACACTTTTTTATGTATTTTAATTCCTGGTTTTGGTCATTATGAAACAAACAACCAAAAATTATTGTTATATTATTAAATTAATAATTAGTAAATTAATTAAATGTATATTAATTAAAACATTTAAATTAATAATATTTTTAATGAAATTATTATATTTATTATTTTATACTATATTTTACTATTATATGAATATTTATACAATATTGTGGAATATTGCTTATGAAAACATATTTTTAATCATAAAAATATTTTTTCAACACAAGACATATATATTATTTAATTATTAATATATACTGTATCATGTTATCTTTATTGTATTTATTTTGCATAGATTTTTTTTTCAAGTTGTCATTTTGAAAACTCAATCACACTTTTTTATGTAGTTTAATTCCTGGTTTTAGTCATTATGAAACAAACAAACCCCCAAAAATTGTTATATTATTAAATTTATAATTATTAAATCAATTAAATTTATATTAATTAAATTATTTAAATTAATAATATTTTATGAAATTATTAAATATATTATATTTATTATTTTATACTATATTTTACTATTATACGAATATTTATACAAGAAATATTGTGGAATATTTCTTATGAAAATATATTTTTAATCATAAAATATATTTTTTTAACACAAGATATATATTATTTAATTATTAATATATACTGTATCGTGTTATTTTATTATTTTGCATAGATTTCTTTTTTATTAAATGCAAACCCTCATCACTGAACAACACCTGTGCAGAAATAACCTCTTATCTGAAAAAGTCCACCATTCTTTGCTCCAAATGGCCAACATTTTCCTCAGTCCGTGTCCATGTCCATGTCCGTGACCGTGTCCTGGCTACCGGCTGCCGGCAGCAGCTTTGGTTGCCATTGTTGCTTTGAGTGCACCAGAAGCGGCGTGCAGGCGGTTGTCATAGCACTGAACTCAGGATGCCGCCTGTAAGTGGGTGCGGAGCGGGGGCGGTCTCGTCCTCTAGGAAGGTCTGCAGGCTGACCTTGTGGCCACAATCAAAAGTAACGACCCTCAGGGGACACAGCCCAGGCCCTTTGTGTTTCCAGGGGGGGGGGCTTTGACTCTGTGCTGTCCAAACACAGGCGCTGCAGGGCCTCCAGCTATTGTCGGTCCATTCGACTGCAATTACTCAAACACGGAGGAACTCTTAGATGATTCCACCGAGCAGTGGAATCACGCCAGGAAGTGGACGCTGATTAAAGGGGGGGAACTTGGAGTTTGTCCTCTTCTTAGCTTTAGATGAGAAACCAGGGCATGAATCACATCAAGATGTTTTCAGACCTGAAGACCCCTTTTAGGCCAAAACTGCAGCATCAGAACCACGACTGTAGATCTGACATGGGATCCCGCAATCCACTTCCCTTCTGGCCCTGCAGGACACGCTAACTCAGGTGGCCATTTTCACCAAGAAATGTACAGCGTACATGTACTTTACTTCTACTTACTTCTAAACTTGGAATATTATCTGATCATGCAACACTCCAGCGTCTGCGTCTCACCTTGACAATCTCACTTTAGCTTTTTGGGCAATTGTGTAACAATACCATGAGCTTTTATTCAGATTTATTGACAGTTTGAAGTGGCCCTTCGAGGGCAGCCATAACTGGCATGTGGCCTTCAAGGACTACAAGGTTGACACCCCTTCTCTAACGTAGACGCTTCCCTCACGATCGGTACAAGCCAACACATGCGGAACAGCCATGTTACTGCACCACTCGGAAATAAACTAAACAATACTATTTTCTACTTTTAGTCCACGGGTATCTATTTTCTACTTTTTAGTCCGCGGGTATCTATTTTCTACTTTTTAGTCCGCGGGTATCTATTTTCAACTTTTAGTCCACGGGTATCTATTTTCAAGGTTTTAGTCCGCGGCTATCTATTTTCTACTTTTTAGTCACCGGGTATCTATTTTCTACTTTTTAGTCCACGGGTGTCTATTTTCTAGTTTTAGTCCGCGGCTATCTATTTTCTACTTTTTAGTCACCGGGTATCTATTTTCTACTTTTTAGTCCACGGGTGTCTATTTTCTAGTTTTAGTCTGCGAGTATCTATTTTCTGGTTTTTAGTCCACAGGTATCTATTGTTTAGTTTTTAGTCCATGGGTATCTATTTTTGGTTTTTAGTCCACGGGTATCTATTTTCTACTTTTTAGTCCACGGGTATCTATTTTGTAGTTTTTAGTCCACGGGTATCTATTTTGTAGTTTTTAGTCCACGGGTATCTATTTTCTACTTTTAAGTCCACGGGTATCTATTTTGTAGTTTTTAGTCGGCGGGTATCTATTTTCTACTTTTAGTCCGCGGGTATCTATTTTCTAGTTTTGAGTACATGGGTATCTATTTTCTACTTTTTAGTCACCGGGTATCTATTTTCTACTTTTTAGTCACCGGGTATCTATTTTCTAGTTTTTAGTCTGCAGGTATCTATTTTCTACTTTTAGTCCGCAGGTATCTATTTTCTACTTTTAGTCCGCGGGTATCTATTTTCTAGTGTTTAGTCCACGGGTATCTATTTTCTAGTGTTGGTCACTGGGTATCTATTATCTAGTTTTAGTCCGTGGGTATCTATTTTGTAGTTTTTAGCCCGCGGGTATCTATTTTCTACTTTTTAGTCCACGGGTATCTATTTTGTAGTTTTTAGTCCGCAGGTATCTATTTTCTACTTTTAGTCCGCGGCTATCTATTTTCTAGTTTTGAGTACATGGGTATCTATTTTCTACTTTTTAGTCCACGGGTATCTATTTTCTACTTTTTAGTCACTGGGTATCTATTTTCTAGTTTTTAGTCTGCAGGTATCTATTTTCTACTTTTAGTCCGCAGGTATCTATTTTCTACTTTTAGTCCGCGGGTATCTATTTTCTAGTGTTTAGTCCACGGGTATCTATTTTCTAGTATTAGTCACGGGTATCTATTTTCTAGTTTTAGTCCGCGGGTATCTATTTTCTACTTTTTAGTCCATGGGTATATATTTTCTACTTTTAAGTCCACGGGTATCTATTTTGTAGTTTTTAGTCCGCGGGTATCTATTTTCTACTTTTAGTCCATGGGTATCTATTTTCTAGTTTTGAGTACATGGGTATCTATTTTCTACTTTTTAGTCCACGGGTATCTATTTTCTACTTTTAGTCCATGGGTATCTATTTTCTAGTTTTGAGTACACGGGTATCTATTTTCTACTTTTAGTCCACGGGTGTCTATTTTCTGGTATTAGTCCGCGGGTATCTATTTTTTTGTTTTTAGTCCATGGGTATCTATTTTCTACTTTTAGTCCACGGGTATCTATTTTTTTGTTTTTAGTCCATGGGTGTCTATTTTCTACTTTTAGTCCACGGGTATCTATTTCCTAAATGTTGGTTTTCAGCCAAGCTCTCACGCCAGGACTTCACTCCTTCTTGTTTGTCGGTTGTTGGTTGATCTCCGGGGTTCAAAAATCAGGCCGGCCCACTGTCACGTCCTCCAGTTGGGGGGTCCCCTTTCCTGCTCCTGTTTGTTCAGCTTCACATGCACACGGGGGGGGGGGACACGATGGTCAGGTTAGTCTGAAACGACTGTAGATGAGGGACCATCGGGGACCATTTCTCTGGTCTCACAGGATGCAGTAAGTGAAGCCACCACAAGATGTCTCTGTTTCAGTGATGAACATCCACAGGCGGTGTTGGCTTCTCTACAGCTGACTATTTAGCCCCCGGGGGTTGAAAGCGAATGTTGACATATAGTCTATTTGTGTATGTTGGGTTAGCACTCATGTCATATTTGGACTGAAGGTTGCCTCATATCTCTTTTTGTTTTTCTTTCAGACCCTCCCTGCTTTGATTTCGGCCTCCCGGGGGTCCTGGGCATCGCCTTCGGGGGCTTCCTGATAGGAGTGTTACTTATTGGAGCTTTGTGGTTCATCAAAATCAAAACAGGTAGGTCCACTTTTCAATATTATTATATAATATATATATAAGCCTTCCCTGGGTGTCCAAAGTGTGGCTCGGTGGTAAAAAAACATCACAACAATGGAAAAATCAGCAGTTATTCAACAAGAAAAAAGTCAAAATATTAAAACTAAAAGTTTTACAAATCTAATAATAATTTTATGAGAATAGTGTAGTATTATGAGGGGAAAAAATAACATTTTAGGAGCAATAAGTTCAAATATGGGAATAGCATGAAAAACAAAACAAAACAACAAAGTTTGTAAATTGCTTTGAAAATTTGGTTGCTGCAAAAATTTGAATATAAATATATGAACTATAAAAAGAAAAAAAGTCACTCTAATTGGACAAAAAGTCTCAATTTTATGGGAATAAACTGAAAAGTTGAGGAAGAATGATGCTGTTTAGTAGCATAATGTTGACATTTTCTATTTTATTATTGACATGATTAAGTTTGGGAAAATGGAGTAAAGTCAAAATATGAATAAAATGAAGTCCGAATATGACGAAAGGGACATTTCTGAAGATTATTTTAGAAGAAAGTTGAAATATTTGCAACCTAAACCTGCTAAATTCTACCCAATTTAGGCTACCCAACAGGACTGGACATGGCCTCCCCCCTCTCTTCCGGGTGTCCCTGCTCAGGCGCCAAGCGGCAGCCCGTGTCGTCCAACCCCTCCCCCTCTGAGAACAGCAGCGCCAACGCCAGCATCGGAAGCACCCAGAGCACACCCACTAGCAGCATGGCATGAGATGAGGGTGCCCCCCACCCCCACCAACAACCTCCCACCAGCAGCATGGCATGACATGAGGGTGGCCCCCCAACCAACCTCCCACCTTCAGCAGTCGGCATCGCCCCCTTCTGTTGACCAATATGGGTTTCCTCCCCACTTAGATTCAAAAGCACAACCCTCATCTTTGACACACAAGCATGGATGGGAGGGGGCCGGGGAGGAGGACTGGGGGGGTGTCAGCCCACACAGCGTCTTAATGGATGGTGTGTGATGTTCACCTCTGCGGCCTATCTTTAAAGCCGAGCTTCTAGACAGGAAGTTAAAGAGGGCAAGAGGAAGAAAAAATTAAATTGGCTTCCCATCAACAGGAAAAACAAACATAGCCTCCCCCCCCCCCAGGAAATTCACTGCATTCCTCCCTGAGTTATGCCGGTGTGCGATCGCAGCACAATAATAGTCGGAACGGGAGATCCAAACCATTTGGTCCACTCAGTTAGGAAACACCCCCCCCCCCCAAAGAGGTGTTTCTCTCAGGGTGGGGGGGCGGTTTCTACCTCAGAGACCTACCTCGCTGCTTCCCCTAAAGTTGAAGTTTAGCAATTTGATGATGTAGCATTCACACATGGCACCCCCAAAACCTGTAGGTGCTGTCAGCCGCCCCCCCCCTCCCAAGCCCCCAGTCAGCCGCCCCGCTGCTAATGCTGGACAGACACTGCAACCATGTGACATTGTTTTGTATTGCTAACATTGTTTATTTGGACCTGTTGCTCATGCTAGTTATTATCGACTACTTCTCATTAGCACATTAGCACATCCCATAAAACGTCCGTATCCATGACAACGAGCATCACATTCTCACCGCTTCCTTTTCATTATTTACTGAAATTGATTATTTGTGCAATATGATGGGAGGGGGGGGGGGGGGGGCAAAGGGTGGATATGTTGATAACTTTGTTGATACGCCGATGCTTCATTGTTTTGTTTTTATTCAAAATGTTTGTAGTTGAAGATGTCAACCATGTATGCCGAGCTATGTACATGTGCTGCTGTAAAACTGACGCCACGCTAATGATTGTATGGAGAAGAACCGTCTTGACGTACATCCCGTATATTGTTGTTTTGTACAAGCGTTAAGTGTGAAAACTGTACCATTCTTTCCTCCATTCCAAGAATTGGGACCATCCCTAACCCAAGGCACTTATCCAACCTGCAAGATTTTTGTTTTGGTGTTTGTGTTGTTTGTTTTGGATGACATTGTGCTCATGGTGTCTTGTTTCACATCCGCTCCATTTTCACCCCTTTTCTTGGAGCCCCCGGTTGTCCAAAGACACTACATCCTGACATTGTGTTCGCTGTCTAACACACACACACACACACGTGTGTGTACGACAGACAGCGGATGTCTTTGTTACCTCGTCTCCACTCCAGTGTTTTTCATCAGAATGAAGTCATGGTTGAAATAAAACGTGTTTGTTTGTTTTAAAGTGTCTAAATGTTGAGGTAGTACTGTAGTACTCAAAGGACCGTGTGTATTGCTATGTTTGTTTGTCAAGGATTATAGATTTTCTATGAATATCATCTTAATAAAGTGGTTATGACTTTATCAACAGTCATTTTTTTTTTTTTAAAGAACTAAATTCAAACTACAATTTTTTTTGTTATGTGATGTCATATTTGTTCTTCTGGTTTTAAAATGTAACTTTTAAAATTCAAATTAATCAACTCAAATTACTGCTGTTTTGAAAAACGAAGACAAGTCGTTTTTATAGATACAAAAACTTGCTTTTAAAGCACTTTTCTGGTCAAAAAACTGCAGGAAACATCACACACACTCAACAGGGGACCCAGAAGCATCCAAAAATGGCATAAAATGCCAGATTTTGAATTTGGTGATTTTTGAAAAAAACCTAAGGGGTTAGTATGTCGTTTTTTTCATTTTTTTCAACTTGCTTTTAAAGCACTTTTCTGTCAAAACTAAAAGTGGAAACCTCACACACACTCAACAGAGGACCCAGAAGCATCCAAAAATGGCATAAAATGCCAGATTTCGAATTTGGTGATTTTTGAAAAAAACCTAAGGGGTTAGTATGTCGTTTTTTTCATTTTTTTCAACTTGCTTTTAAAGCACTTTTCTGTCAAAAATAAAAGTGGAAACCTCACACACACTCAACAGGGGACCCAGAAGCATCCCAAAATGGCATAAAATGCCAGATTTTGAATTTGGTGATTTTTGAAAAAAACGTAAGGGGTTAGTATGTCGTTTTTTTCATTTTTTTCAACTTGCTTTTAAAGAACTTTTCTGTCAAAACTAAAAGTGGAAACCTCACACACACTCAACAGGGGACCCAGAAGCATCCAAAAATGGCACAAAATGCCAGATTTGGGATTTGTGATTTTTGAAAAAAAACGTAAGGGGTTAGTTAGTATGTCGTTTTTTTTCATTTTTTCAACTTGCTTTTAAAGCACTTTTCTGTCAAAACTAAAAGTGGAAACCTCACACACACTCAACAGGGGACCCAGAAGCATCCAAAAATGGCATAAAATGCCAGATTTTGAATTTGGTGATTTTTGAAAAAAAAAACAAAAACGTAAAGGGTTAGTATGTCGTTTTTTTTCATTATTTCAACTTGCTTTTAAAGCACTTTTCTGTCAAAAATAAAAGTGGAAACCTCACACACACTCAACAGGGGACCCATAAGCATCCAAAAATGGCATAAAATGCCAGATTTTGAAGGCGGTGATTTTTGACAAAGAAACGTAGGGGGTTAGTATGTCGTTTTTTTAATTGTTTTCCAACTTGCTTTAAAGCACTTTTCTGTCAGAAATAAAAGTGGAAACCTCACACACACTCAACAGGGGACCCAGAAGCATCCAAAAATGGCATAAAATGCCAGATTTTGAATTTGGTGATTTTGGAAAAAAACGTAAGGGGTTAGTATGTCGTTTTTTTTTTCATTTTTTCAACTTGCTTTTAAAGCACTTTTCTGGTCAGAAATAAAAGTGGAAACCTCACACACACTCAACAGGGGACCCAGAAGCATCCAAAAATGGCATAAAATGCCAGATTTTGAATTTGGGGATTTTTGAAAAAAACGTAAGGGGTTAGTGTGTCGGTTTTTTTCATTTTTTCAACTTGCTTTTAAAGCACTTTTATGTCAAAAATAAAAGTGGAAACCTCACACACACTCAACAGGGGACCCAGAAGCATCCAAAAATGGCACAAAATGCCAGATTTTGGATTTGGTGATTTTTGAAAAAAAACGTAAGGGGTTAGTATGTCGTTTTTTTTCATTTTTTTCAACTTGCTTTTAAAGCACTTTTCTGGTCAAAAAACCGCAGGAAACATCACACACACTCAACAGGGGACCCATAAGCATCCAAAAATGGCATAAAATGCCAGATTTTGAAGGCGGTGATTTTTGACAAAGAAACGTAAGGGGTTAGTATGTCGTTTTTTTCATTTTTTCAACTTGCTTTAAAGTACTTTTCTGTCAGAAATAAAAGTGGAAACCTCACACACACTCAACAGGGGACCCAGAAGCATCCAAAAATGGCACAAAATGCCAGATTTTGAATTTGGTGATTCTTGAAAAAAACGTAAGGGGTTAGTATGTCGTTTTTTTTCATTTTTTTCAACTTGCTTTTAAAGCACTTTTCTGGTCAAAACACCGCAGGAAACATCACACACACTCAACAGGGGACCCATAAGCATCCAAAAATGGCGTAAAATGCCAGATTTTGAATTTGGTGATTTTTGAAAAAAACGTAAGGGGTTAGTATGTCGTTTTTTTTTTCATTTTTTCAACTTGCTTTTAAAGCACTTTTCTGGTCAGAAATAAAAGTGGAAACCTCACACACACTCAACAGGGGACCCAGAAGCATCCAAAAATGGCACAAAATGCCAGATTTTGAATTTGGTGATTTTTGAAAAAAACGTAAGGGGTTAGTATGTCGGTTTTTTTCATTTTTTTCAACTTGCTTTTAAAGCACTTTTCTGGTCAAAACACCGCAGGAAACATCACACACACTCAACAGGGGACCCATAAGCATCCAAAAATGGCATAAAATGCCAGATTTTGAATTAGGTGATTTTTGAAAAAAACGTAAGGGGTTAGTATGTCGTTTTTTTTTTCATTTTTTCAACTTGCTTTTAAAGCACTTTTCTGGTCAGAAATAAAAGTGGAAACCTCACACACACTCAACAGGGGACCCAGAAGCATCCAAAAATGGCATAAAATGCCAGATTTTGAATTTGGGGATTTTTGGAAAAAACGTAAGGGGTTAGTATGTCGGTTTTTTTTTTTCATTTTTTCAACTTGCTTTTAAAGCACTTTTCTGTCAAAAATAAAAGTGGAGACCTCACACACACTCAACAGGGGACCCATAAATATCCAAAAATGGCACAAAATGCCAGATTTTGAATTTGGTGATTTTTGAAAAAAACGTAAGGGGTTAGTATGTCGTTTTTTTTTCATTTTTTCAAATTGCTTTTAAAGCACTTTTCTGTCAAAAATAAAAGTGGAAACCTCACACACACTCAACAGGGGACCCAGAAGCATCCAAAAATGGCACAAAATGCCAGATTTCGAATTTGGTGATTTTTGAAAAAAACGTAAGGGGTTAGTATGTCGTTTTTTTCATTTTTTTCAACTTGCTTTTAAAGAACTTTTCTGTCAAAACTAAAAGTGGAAACCTCACACACACACTCAACAAGTAACCCAGAAGCATCCAAAAATGGCACAAAATGCCAGATTTGGGATTTGGTGATTTTTGAAAAAAAACGTAAGGGGTTAGTTAGTATGTCGTTTTTTTTCATTTTTTCAACTTGCTTTTAAAGCACTTTTCTGTCAAAACTAAAAGTGGAAACCTCACACACACTCAACAGGGGACCCAGAAGCATCCAAAAATGGCATAAAATGCCAGATTTTGAATTTGGTGATTTTTGGAAAAAAAAAAAAAAAACGTAAAGGGTTAGTATGTCGTTTTTTTTCATTATTTCAACTTGCTTTTAAAGCACTTTTCTGTCAAAAATAAAAGTGGAAACCTCACACACACTCAACAGGGGACCCAGAAGCATCCAAAAATGGCATAAAATGCCAGATTTTGAAGGCGGTGATTTTTGACAAAGAAACGTAAGGGGTTAGTATGTCGTTTTTTTCATTGTTTTCCAACGTGCTTTAAAGCACTTTTCTGTCAGAAATAAAAGTGGAAACCTCACACACACTCAACAGGGGACCCAGAAGCATCCAAAAATGGCATAAAATGCCAGATTTCGAATTTGGTGATTTTTGAAAAAAACGTAAGGGGTTAGTATGTCGTTTTTTTTCATTTTTTCAACTTGCTTTTAAAGCACTTTTATGTCAAAAATAAAAGTGGAAACCTCACACACACTCAACAGGGGACCCAGAAGCATCCAAAAATGGCACAAAATGCCAGAATTTGGATTTGGTGATTTTTGAAAAAAAACATAAGGGGTTAGTATGTCGTTTTTTTTCATTTTTTTCAACTTGCTTTTAAAGCACTTTTCTGGTCAAAAAACCGCAGGAAACATCACACACACTCAACAGGGGACCCATAAGCATCCAAAAATGGCATAAAATGCCAGATTTTGAAGGCGGTGATTTTTGACAAAGAAACGTAAGGGGTTAGTATGTCGTTTTTTTCATTTTTTCAACTTGCTTTAAAGCACTTTTCTGTCAGAAATAAAAGTGGAAACCTCACACACACTCAACAGGGGACCCAGAAGCATCCAAAAATGGCATAAAATGCCAGATTTTGAATTTGGTGATTTTTGAAAAAAACGTAAGGGGTTAGTATGTCGGTTTTTTTTTTTCATTTTTTCAACTTGCTTTTAAAGCACTTTTCTGTCAAAAATAAAAGTGGAGACCTCACACACACTCAACAGGGGACCCAGAAGCATCCAAAAATGGCACAAAATGCCAGATTTTGAATTTGGTGATTCTTGAAAAAAACGTAAGGGGTTAGTATGTCGTTTTTTTTTCATTTTTTCAACTTGCTTTTAAAGCACTTTTCTGGTCAGAAATAAAAGTGGAAACCTCACACACACTCAACAGGGGACCCATAAGCATCCAAAAATGGCATAAAATGCCAGATTTTGAATTTGGTGATTTTTGAAAAAAACGTAAGGGGTTAGTATGTCGTTTTTTTTTTCATTTTTTCAACTTGCTTTTAAAGCACTTTTCTGGTCAGAAATAAAAGTGGAAACCTCACACACACTCAACAGGGGACCCAGAAGCATCCAAAAATGGCATAAAATGCCAGATTTTGAATTTGGGGATTTTTAAAGAAAACGTAAGGGGTTAGTATGTCGGTTTTTTTTTTTCATTTTTTCAACTTGCTTTTAAAGCACTTTTCTGTCAAAAATAAAAGTGGAGACCTCACACACACTCAACAGGGGACCCATAAATATCCAAAAATGGCACAAAATGCCAGATTTTGAATTTGGTGATTTTTGAAAAAAACGTAAGGGGTTAGTACAGGGGTGGGCAAATATTTGGACTCGAGGGCCGCATTGAGTTAACAAAATTGTCTGGGGGGCCAGAACATATATTTAACACACACACACTATTTTATGCTTATCATTTTCCTTGAATTATTTGTCTAATTTTATCTGTAAAAGTGTTATCCTATATCAGTTGTATGTCCCTTTTTTAGGAGCACTTTAAACCTCACACCACATCAAACTATGTCATTTAATTTGACAGTTTTGTTGTTTATTTTTTACTAAATCAGACATCCGACTTGCAAGTCATGTTGCCAGTTTGTATGTTAAAAGTTGAAGTTACTTAGAAAGCAACTGGCGGGCCGGATTCAAACGCTTGGTGGGCCGCATGTGGCCCCCGGGCCGTAGTTTGCCCACCCCTGGGTTAGTATGTCGTTTTTTTTCATTTTTTCAAATTGCTTTTAAAGCACTTTTCTGTCAAAAATAAAAGTGGAAACCTCACACACACTCAACAGGGGACCCAGAAGCATCCAAAAATGGCACAAAATGCCAGATTTCGAATTTGGTGATTTTCGAAAAAAACGTAAGGGGTTAGTATGTCGTTTTTTTTCATTTTTTTCAACTTGCTTTTAAAGCACTTTTTTGGTCAAAAAACCGCAGGAAACATCACACACACTCAACAGGGGACCCATAAGCATCCAAAAATGGCATAAAATGCCAGATTTTGAAGGCGGTGATTTTTGACAAAGAAACGTAAGGGGTTAGTATGTCATTTTTTTTTTCAACTTCCTTCTAATGCACTTTTCTGGTCAGAAATAAAAGTGGAAACCTCACACACACTCAACAGGGGACCCAGAAGCATCCAAAAATAGCATAAAATGCCAGATTTTGAATTTGGTGATTTTTGAAAAAAACGTAAGGGGTTAGTATGTCGTTTTTTTCATTTTTTCAACTTGCTTTTAAAGCACTTTTCTGTCAAAAATAAAAGTGGAAACCTCACACACACTCAACAGGGGACCCAGAAGCATCCAAAAATGGCACAAAATGCCAGATTTCGAATTTGGTGATTTTTGAAAAAAACGTAAGGGGTTAGTATGTCGTTTTTTTCATTTTTTTCAACTTGCTTTTAAAGAACTTTTCTGTCAAAACTAAAAGTGGAAACCTCACACACACTCAACAGGGGACCCAGAAGCATCCAAAAATGGCACAAAATGCCAGATTTGGGATTTGGTGATTTTTGAAAAAAAACGTAAGGGGTTAGTTAGTATGTCGTTTTTTTTCATTTTTTCAACTTGCTTTTAAAGCACTTTTCTGTCAAAACTAAAAGTGGAAACCTCACACACACTCAACAGGGGACCCAGAAGCATCCAAAAATGGCATAAAATGCCAGATTGTGAATTTGGTGATTTTTGAAAAAAACGTAAGGGGTTAGTATGTCGTTTTTTTTCATTTTTTTCAACTTGCTTTTAAAGCACTTTTCTGGTCAAAACACCGCAGGAAACATCACACACACTCAGCAGGGGACCCATAAGCATCCAAAAATGGCGTAAAATGCCAGATTTTGAATTTGGTGATTTTTGAAAAAAACGTAAGGGGTTAGTATGTCGTTTTTTTTTTCATTTTTTCAACTTGCTTTTAAAGCACTTTTCTGGTCAGAAATAAAAGTGGAAACCTCACACACACTCAACAGGGGACCCAGAAGCATCCAAAAATGGCACAAAATGCCAGATTTTGAATTTGGTGATTTTTGAAAAAAACGTAAGGGGTTAGTATGTCGTTTTTTTTCATTTTTTTCAACTTGCTTTTAAAGCACTTTTCTGGTCAAAACACCGCAGGAAACATCACACACACTCAACAGGGGACCCATAAGCATCCAAAAATGGCATAAAATGCCAGATTTTGAATTTGGTGATTTTTGAAAAAAACGTAAGGGGTTAGTATGTCGTTTTTTTTTTCATTTTTTCAACTTGCTTTTAAAGCACTTTTCTGGTCAGAAATAAAAGTGGAAACCTCACACACACTCAACAGGGGACCCAGAAGCATCCAAAAATGGCATAAAATGCCAGATTTTGAATTTGGGGATTTTTGAAAAAAACGTAAGGGATTAGTATGTCGGTTTTTTTTTTTTCATTTTTTCAACTTGCTTTTAAAGCACTTTTCTGTCAAAAATAAAAGTGGAGACCTCACACACACTCAACAGGGGACCCATAAATATCCAAAAATGGCACAAAATGCCAGATTTTGAATTTGGTGATTTTTGAAAAAAACGTAAGGGGTTAGTATGTCGTTTTTTTTCATTTTTTCAACTTGCTTTTAAAGCACTTTTATGTCAAAAATAAAAGTGGAAACCTCACACACACTCAACAGGGGACCCAGAAGCATCCAAAAATGGCACAAAATGCCAGATTTTGGATTTGGTGATTTTTGAAAAAAAACGTAAGGGGTTAGTATGTCGTTTTTTTTCATTTTTTTCAACTTGCTTTTAAAGCACTTTTCTGGTCAAAAAACCGCAGGAAACATCACACACACTCAACAGGGGACCCATAAGCATCCAAAAATGGCATAAAATGCCAGATTTTGAAGGCGGTGATTTTTGACAAAGAAACGTAAGGGGTTAGTATGTCATTTTTTTTTCAACTTCCTTCTAATGCACTTTTCTGTCAAAAATAAAAGTGGAAACCTCACACACACTCAACAGGGGACCCAGAAGCATCCAAAAATGGCATAAAATGCCAGATTTCGAATTTGGTGATTTTTGAAAAAAACGTAAGGGGTTAGTATGTCGGTTTTTTTTTTTTATTTTTTCAACTTGCATTTAAAGCACTTTTCTGTCAAAAATAAAAGTGGAGACCCCACACACACTCAACAGGGGACCCAGAAATATCCAAAAATGGCACAAAATGCCAGATTTTGAATTTGGGGATTTTTGAAAAAAACGTAAGGGGTTAGTATGTCGTTTTTTTTCATTTTTTCAACTTGCTTTTAAAGCACTTTTCTGTCAAAAATAAAAGTGGAAACCTCACACACACTCAACAGGGGACCCAGAAGCATCCAAAAATGGCACAAAATGCCAGATTTCGAATTTGGTGATTTTCGAAAAAAACGCAAGGGGTTAGTATGTCGTTTTTTTTCCATTTTTTCAACTAGCTTTTAAAGCACTTTTCTGTCAAAAATAAAAGTGGAAACCTCACACACACTCAACAGGGGACCCAGAAGCATCCAAAAAATGGCATAAAATGCCAGATTTTGAATTTGGTGATTTTTGAAAAAAACGTAAGGGGTTAAGTATGTCGTTTTTTTTTTCATTTTTTCAACTTGCTTTTAAAGCACTGTTCTGTCAAAAATAAAAGTGGAGACCTCACACACACTCAACAGGGGACCCAGAAGCATCCAAAAATGGCACAAAATGCCAGATTTTGAATTTGGTGATTATTGAAAAAAACGTAAGGGGTTAGTATGTCGTGTTTTTTCATTTTTTCAACTTGCTTTTAAAGCACTTTTCTGTCAAAAATAAAAGTGGAAACCTCACACACACTCATCAGGGGACCCAGAAGCATCCAAAAATGGCATAAAATGCCAGATTTTGAATTTGGTGATTTTTGAAAAAAACGTAAGGGGTTAGTATGTCGTTTTTTTCATTTTTTTCAACTTGCTTTTAAAGCACTTTTCTGTCAAAAATAAAAGTGGAAACCTCACACACACTCAACAGGGGACCCAGAAGCATCCAAAAATGGCATAAAATGCCAGATTTTGAAGGCGGTGATTTTTGACAAAGAAACGTAAGGGGTTAGTATGTCATTTTTTTTTTTTCAACTTCCTTCTAATGCACTTTTCTGGTCAGAAATAAAAGTGGAAACCTCACACACACTCAACAGGGGACCCAGAAGCATCCAAAAATGGCATAAAATGCCAGATTTTGAATTTGGTGATTTTTGAAAAAAACGTAAGGGGTTAGTATGTCGGTTTTTTCATTTTTTTCAACTTGCTTTTAAAGCACTTTTCTGTCAAAAATAAAAGTGGAAACCTCACACACACTCAACAGGGGACCCAGAAGCATCCCAAAATGGCATAAAATGCCAGATTTTGAATTTGGTGATTTTTGAAAAAAACGTAAGGGGTTAGTATGTCGTTTTTTTCATTTTTCTGAACTTGCTTTTAAAGAACTTTTCTGTCAAAAATAAAAGTGGAGACCTCACACACACTCAACAGGGGACCCAGAAGCATCCAAAAATGGCACAAAATGCCAGATTTTGAATTTGGTGATTTTTGAAAAAAACGTAAGGGGTTAGTTAGTATGTCGTTTTTTTTCATTTTTTCAACTTGCTTTTAAAGCACTTTTCTGTCAAAACTAAAAGTGGAAACCTCACACACACTCAACAGGGGACCCACAAGCATCCAAAAATGGCATAAAATGCCAGATTTTGAATTTGGTGATTTTTGAAAAAAAAAAAAAAAAAAAAAACGTAAAGGGTTAGTATGTCGTTTTTTTTCATTATTTCAACTTGCTTTTAAAGCACTTTTCTGTCAAAAATAAAAGTGGAAACCTCACACACACTCAACAGGGGACCCATAAGCATCCAAAAATGGCATAAAATGCCAGATTTTGAAGGCGGTGATTTTTGACAAAGAAACGTAAGGGGTTAGTATGTCATTTTTTTTTTTCAACTTCCTTCTAATGCACTTTTCTGGTCAGAAATAAAAGTGGAAACCTCACACACACTCAACAGGGGACCCAGAAGCATCCAAAAATAGCATAAAATGCCAGATTTCGAATTTGGTGATTTTTGAAAAAAACGTAAGGGGTTAGTATGTCGTTTTTTTTTTCATTTTTTCAACTTGCTTTTAAAGCACTTTTCTGTCAAAAATAAAAGTGGAGACCTCACACACACTCAACAGGGGACCCAGAAGCATCCAAAAATGGCATAAAATGCCAGATTTTGAATTTGGTGATTTTTGAAAGAAAACGTACAGGGTTAGTATGTCGTTTTTTTCATTTTTTTCAACTTGCTTTTAAAGCACTTTTCTGTCAAAAATAAAAGTGGAAACCTCACACACACTCAACAGGGGACCCAGAAGCATCCAAAAATGGCATAAAATGCCAGATTTTGAAGGCGGTGATTTTTGACAAAGAAACGTAAGGGGTTAGTATGTCATTTTTTTTTTTCAACTTCCTTCTAATGCACTTTTCTGGTCAGAAATAAAAGTGGAAACCTCACACACACTCAACAGGGGACCCAGAAGCATCCAAAAATGGCATAAAATGCCAGATTTTGAATTTGGTGATTTTTGAAAAAAACGTAAGGGGTTAGTATGTCGTTTTTTTCATTTTTTTCAACTTGCTTTTAAAGCACTTTTCTGTCAAAAATAAAAGTGGAAACCTCACACACACTCAACAGGGGACCCAGAAGCATCCCAAAATGGCATAAAATGCCAGATTTTGAATTTGGTGATTTTTGAAAAAAACGTAAGGGGTTAGTATGTCGTTTTTTTCATTTTTTTGAACTTGCTTTTAAAGAACTTTTCTGTCAAAAATAAAAGTGGAGACCTCACACACACTCAACAGGGGACCCAGAAGCATCCAAAAATGGCACAAAATGCCAGATTTTGAATTTGGTGATTTTTGAAAAAAACGTAAGGGGTTAGTATGTCGTTTTTTTCATTTTTTCAACTTGCTTTTAAAGCACTTTTCTGTCAAAACTAAAAGTGGAAACCTCACACACACTCAACAGGGGACCCACAAGCATCCAAAAATGGCATAAAATGCCAGATTTTGAATTTGGTGATTTTTGAAAAAAAAAAAAAAAAACGTAAAGGGTTAGTATGTCGTTTTTTTTCATTATTTCAACTTGCTTTTAAAGCACTTTTCTGTCAAAAATAAAAGTGGAAACCTCACACACACTCAACAGGGGACCCATAAGCATCCAAAAATGGCATAAAATGCCAGATTTTGAAGGCGGTGATTTTTGACAAAGAAACGTAAGGGGTTAGTATGTCATTTTTTTTTTTCAACTTCCTTCTAATGCACTTTTCTGGTCAGAAATAAAAGTGGAAACCTCACACACACTCAACAGGGGACCCAGAAGCATCCAAAAATAGCATAAAATGCCAGATTTCGAATTTGGTGATTTTTGAAAAAAACGTAAGTTGTTAGTATGTCGGTTTTTTCATTTTTTTCAACTTGCTTTTAAAGCACTTTTCTGTCAAAACTAAAAGTGGAAACCTCACACACACTCAACAGGGGACCCAGAAGCATCCAAAAATAGCATAAAATGCCCGATTTCGAATTTGGTGATTTTTGAAAAAAACGTAAGTTGTTAGTATGTCGGTTTTTTCATTTTTTTCAACTTGCTTTTAAAGCACTTTTCCGTCAAAACTAAAAGTGGAAACCTCACACACACTCAACAGAGGACCCAGAAGCATCCAAAAATGGCATAAAATGCCAGATTTTGAATTTGGTGATTTTCGAAAAAAACGCAAGGGGTTAGTATGTCGTTTTTTTCATTTTTTTCAACTTGCTTTTAAAGCACTTTTCTGGTCAAAACACCGCAGGAAACATCACACACACTCAACAGAGGACCCAGAAGCATCCAAAAATGGCATAAAATGCCAGATTTTGAATTTGGTGATTTTTGACAAAGAAACGTAAGGGGTTAGTGTGTCATTTTTTTTTTCAACCTTCCTTCTAATGCACTTTTCTGGTCAGAAATAAAAGTGGAAACCTGAAAAAAACGTAAGGGGCATAACCAGGAAGGTGTCATTTAAACAACTCAAAAAAGGGCGAAAAATCGACAGCCGCGGACCTGAAAAACGGGCAAAAAACGAAGCGTCAGAAAAGTGGGATTTTTTGCCTTCTTTGGGTCCTGCCGGGACCCCTGATTAATGTGTGGTGGGTTTCGTCCACTTCCCGAACCAGGAAGGTGTCATTTAAACAACTCAAAAAAGGGCGAAAAATCGACAGCCGCGGACCTGAAAAACGGGCAAAAAACGAAGCGTCAGAAAAGTGGGATTTTTTGCCTTCTTTGGGTCCTGCCGGGACCCCTGATTAATGTGTGGTGGGTTTCGTCCACTTCCCGAACCAGGAAGGTGTCATTTAAACAACTCAAAAAAGGGCGAAAAATCGACAGCCGCGGACCTGAAAAACGGGCAAAAAACGAAGCGTCAGAAAAGTGGGATTTTTTGCCTTCTTTGGGTCCTGCCGGGACCCCTGATTAATGTGTGGTGGGTTTCGTCCACTTCCCGAACCAGGAAGGTGTCATTTAAACAACTCAAAAAAGGGCGAAAAATCGACAGCCGCGGACCTGGAAAACGGGCAAAAAACAAAGCGTCAGAAAAGTGGGATTTTTTGCCTTCTTTGGGTCCTGCCGGGACCCCTGATTAATGTGTGGTGGGTTTCGTCCACTTCCCGAACCAGGAAGGTGTCATTTAAACAACTCAAAAAAGGGCGAAAAATCGACAGCCGCGGACCTGGAAAACGGGCAAAAAACGAAGCGTCAGAAAAGTGGGATTTTTTGCCTTCTTTGGGTCCTGCCGGGACCCCTGATTAATGTGTGGTGGGTTTCGTCCACTTCCCGAACCAGGAAGGTGTCATTTAAACAACTCAAAAAAGGGCGAAAAATCGACAGCCGCGGACCTGAAAAACGGGCAAAAAACGAAGCGTCAGAAAAGTGGGATTTTTTGCCTTCTTTGGGTCCTGCCGGGACCCCTGATTAATGTGTGGTGGGTTTCGTCCACTTCCCGAACCAGGAAGGTGTCATTTAAACAACTCAAAAAAGGGCGAAAAATCGACAGCCGCGGACCTGAAAAACGGGCAAAAAACAAAGCGTCAGAAAAGTGGGATTTTTTGCCTTCTTTGGGTCCTGCCGGGACCCCTGATTAATGTGTGGTGGGTTTCGTCCACTTCCCGAACCAGGAAGGTGTCATTTAAACAACTCAAAAAAGGGCGAAAAATCGACAGCCGCGGACCTGAAAAACGGGCAAAAAACGAAGCGTCAGAAAAGTGGGATTTTTTGCCTTCTTTGGGTCCTGCCGGGACCCCTGATTAATGTGTGGTGGGTTTCGTCCACTTCCCGAACCAGGAAGGTGTCATTTAAACAACTCAAAAAAGGGCGAAAAATCGACAGCCGCGGACCTGAAAAACGGGCAAAAAACGAAGCGTCAGAAAAGTGGGATTTTTTGCCTTCTTTGGGTCCTGCCGGGACCCCTGATTAATGTGTGGTGGGTTTCGTCCACTTCCCGAACCAGGAAGGTGTCATTTAAACAACTCAAAAAAGGGCGAAAAATCGACAGCCGCGGACCTGAAAAACGGGCAAAAAACGAAGCGTCAGAAAAGTGGGATTTTTTGCCTTCTTTGGGTCCTGCCGGGACCCCTGATTAATGTGTGGTGGGTTTCGTCCACTTCCCGAACCAGGAAGGTGTCATTTAAACAACTCAAAAAAGGGCGAAAAATCGACAGCCGCGGACCTGGAAAACGGGCAAAAAACAAAGCGTCAGAAAAGTGGGATTTTTTGCCTTCTTTGGGTCCTGCCGGGACCCCTGATTAATGTGTGGTGGGTTTCGTCCACTTCCCGAACCAGGAAGGTGTCATTTAAACAACTCAAAAAAGGGCGAAAAATCGACAGCCGCGGACCTGGAAAACGGGCAAAAAACGAAGCGTCAGAAAAGTGGGATTTTTTGCCTTCTTTGGGTCCTGCCGGGACCCCTGATTAATGTGTGGTGGGTTTCGTCCACTTCCCGAACCAGGAAGGTGTCATTTAAACAACTCAAAAAAGGGCGAAAAATCGACAGCCGCGGACCTGAAAAACGGGCAAAAAACGAAGCGTCAGAAAAGTGGGATTTTTTGCCTTCTTTGGGTCCTGCCGGGACCCCTGATTAATGTGTGGTGGGTTTCGTCCACTTCCCGAACCAGGAAGGTGTCATTTAAACAACTCAAAAAAGGGCGAAAAATCGACAGCCGCGGACCTGAAAAACGGGCAAAAAACAAAGCGTCAGAAAAGTGGGATTTTTTGCCTTCTTTGGGTCCTGCCGGGACCCCTGATTAATGTGTGGTGGGTTTCGTCCACTTCCCGAACCAGGAAGGTGTCATTTAAACAACTCAAAAAAGGGCGAAAAATCGACAGCCGCGGACCTGAAAAACGGGCAAAAAACGAAGCGTCAGAAAAGTGGGATTTTTTGCCTTCTTTGGGTCCTGCCGGGACCCCTGATTAATGTGTGGTGGGTTTCGTCCACTTCCCGAACCAGGAAGGTGTCATTTAAACAACTCAAAAAAGGGCGAAAAATCGACAGCCGCGGACCTGAAAAACGGGCAAAAAACGAAGCGTCAGAAAAGTGGGATTTTTTGCCTTCTTTGGGTCCTGCCGGGACCTCTGATTAATGTGTGGTGGGTTTCGTCCACTTCCCGAACCAGGAAGGTGTCATTTAAACAACTCAAAAAAGGGCGAAAAATCGACAGCCACGGACCTGAAAAACGGGCAAAAAACAAAGCGTCAGAAAAGTGGGATTTTTTGCCTTCTTTGGGTCCTGCCGGGACCCCTGATTAATGTGTGGTGGGTTTCGTCCACTTCCCGAACCAGGAAGGTGTCATTTAAACAACTCAAAAAAGGGCGAAAAATCGACAGCCGCGGACCTGGAAAACGGGCAAAAAACAAAGCGTCAGAAAAGTGGGATTTTTTGCCTTCTTTGGGTCCTGCCGGGACCCCTGATTAATGTGTGGTGGGTTTCGTCCACTTCCCGAACCAGGAAGGTGTCATTTAAACAACTCAAAAAAAGGCGAAAAATCGACAGCCGCGGACCTGGAAAACGGGCAAAAAACGAAGCGTCAGAAAAGTGGGATTTTTTGCCTTCTTTGGGTCCTGCCGGGACCCCTGATTAATGTGTGGTGGGTTTCGTCCACTTCCCGAACCAGGAAGGTGTCATTTAAACAACTCAAAAAAGGGCGAAAAATCGACAGCCGCGGACCTGGAAAACGGGCAAAAAACGAAGCGTCAGAAAAGTGGGATTTTTTGCCTTCTTTGGGTCCTGCCGGGACCCCTGATTAATGTGTGGTGGGTTTCGTCCACTTCCCGAACCAGGAAGGTGTCATTTAAACAACTCAAAAAAGGGCGAAAAATCGACAGCCGCGGACCTGAAAAACGGGCAAAAAACGAAGCGTCAGAAAAGTGGGATTTTTTGCCTTCTTTGGGTCCTGCCGGGACCCCTGATTAATGTGTGGTGGGTTTCGTCCACTTCCCGAACCAGGAAGGTGTCATTTAAACAACTCAAAAAAGGGCGAAAAATCGACAGCCGCGGACCTGGAAAACGGGCAAAAAACGAAGCGTCAGAAAAGTGGGATTTTTTGCCTTCTTTGGGTCCTGCCGGGACCCCTGATTAATGTGTGGTGGGTTTCGTCCACTTCCCGAACCAGGAAGGTGTCATTTAAACAACTCAAAAAAGGGCGAAAAATCGACAGCCGCGGACCTGGAAAACGGGCAAAAAACGAAGCGTCAGAAAAGTGGGATTTTTTGCCTTCTTTGGGTCCTGCCGGGACCCCTGATTAATGTGTGGTGGGTTTCGTCCACTTCCCGAACCAGGAAGGTGTCATTTAAACAACTCAAAAAAGGGCGAAAAATCGACAGCCGCGGACCTGAAAAACGGGCAAAAAACGAAGCGTCAGAAAAGTGGGATTTTTTGCCTTCTTTGGGTCCTGCCGGGACCCCTGATTAATATGTGGTGGGTTTCGTCCACTTCCCGAACCAGGAAGGTGTCATTTAAACAACTCAAAAAAGGGCGAAAAATCGACAGCCGCGGACCTGAAAAACGGGCAAAAAACGAAGCGTCAGAAAAGTGGGATTTTTTGCCTTCTTTGGGTCCTGCCGGGACCCCTGATTAATGTGTGGTGGGTTTCGTCCACTTCCCGAACCAGGAAGGTGTCATTTAAACAACTCAAAAAAGGGCGAAAAATCGACAGCCGCGGACCTGAAAAACGGGCAAAAAACGAAGCGTCAGAAAAGTGGGATTTTTTGCCTTCTTTGGGTCCTGCCGGGACCCCTGATTAATGTGTGGTGGGTTTCGTCCACTTCCCGAACCAGGAAGGTGTCATTTAAACAACTCAAAAAAGGGCGAAAAATCGACAGCCGCGGACCTGGAAAACGGGCAAAAAACAAAGCGTCAGAAAAGTGGGATTTTTTGCCTTCTTTGGGTCCTGCCGGGACCCCTGATTAATGTGTGGTGGGTTTCGTCCACTTCCCGAACCAGGAAGGTGTCATTTAAACAACTCAAAAAAGGGCGAAAAATCGACAGCCGCGGACCTGGAAAACGGGCAAAAAACGAAGCGTCAGAAAAGTGGGATTTTTTGCCTTCTTTGGGTCCTGCCCGGACCTCTGATTAATGTGTGGTGGGTTTCGTCCACTTCCCGAACCAGGAAGGTGTCATTTAAACAACTCAAAAAAGGGCGAAAAATCGACAGCCACGGACCTGAAAAACGGGCAAAAAACAAAGCGTCAGAAAAGTGGGATTTTTTGCCTTCTTTGGGTCCTGCCGGGACCCCTGATTAATGTGTGGTGGGTTTCGTCCACTTCCCGAACCAGGAAGGTGTCATTTAAACAACTCAAAAAAGGGCGAAAAATCGACAGCCGCGGACCTGGAAAACGGGCAAAAAACAAAGCGTCAGAAAAGTGGGATTTTTTGCCTTCTTTGGGTCCTGCCGGGACCCCTGATTAATGTGTGGTGGGTTTCGTCCACTTCCCGAACCAGGAAGGTGTCATTTAAACAACTCAAAAAAAGGCGAAAAATCGACAGCCGCGGACCTGGAAAACGGGCAAAAAACGAAGCGTCAGAAAAGTGGGATTTTTTGCCTTCTTTGGGTCCTGCCGGGACCCCTGATTAATGTGTGGTGGGTTTCGTCCACTTCCCGAACCAGGAAGGTGTCATTTAAACAACTCAAAAAAGGGCGAAAAATCGACAGCCGCGGACCTGGAAAACGGGCAAAAAACGAAGCGTCAGAAAAGTGGGATTTTTTGCCTTCTTTGGGTCCTGCCGGGACCCCTGATTAATGTGTGGTGGGTTTCGTCCACTTCCCGAACCAGGAAGGTGTCATTTAAACAACTCAAAAAAGGGCGAAAAATCGACAGCCGCGGACCTGAAAAACGGGCAAAAAACGAAGCGTCAGAAAAGTGGGATTTTTTGCCTTCTTTGGGTCCTGCCGGGACCCCTGATTAATGTGTGGTGGGTTTCGTCCACTTCCCGAACCAGGAAGGTGTCATTTAAACAACTCAAAAAAGGGCGAAAAATCGACAGCCGCGGACCTGGAAAACGGGCAAAAAACGAAGCGTCAGAAAAGTGGGATTTTTTGCCTTCTTTGGGTCCTGCCGGGACCCCTGATTAATGTGTGGTGGGTTTCGTCCACTTCCCGAACCAGGAAGGTGTCATTTAAACAACTCAAAAAAGGGCGAAAAATCGACAGCCGCGGACCTGAAAAACGGGCAAAAAACGAAGCGTCAGAAAAGTGGGATTTTTTGCCTTCTTTGGGTCCTGCCGGGACCCCTGATTAATGTGTGGTGGGTTTCGTCCACTTCCCGAACCAGGAAGGTGTCATTTAAACAACTCAAAAAAGGGCGAAAAATCGACAGCCGCGGACCTGAAAAACGGGCAAAAAACGAAGCGTCAGAAAAGTGGGATTTTTTGCCTTCTTTGGGTCCTGCCGGGACCCCTGATTAATGTGTGGTGGGTTTCGTCCACTTCCCGAACCAGGAAGGTGTCATTTAAACAACTCAAAAAAGGGCGAAAAATCGACAGCCGCGGACCTGAAAAACGGGCAAAAAACGAAGCGTCAGAAAAGTGGGATTTTTTGCCTTCTTTGGGTCCTGCCGGGACCCCTGATTAATGTGTGGTGGGTTTCGTCCACTTCCCGAACCAGGAAGGTGTCATTTAAACAACTCAAAAAAGGGCGTAAAATCGAATCAAGTTGAAAAAAACAAACCAAAAAAAAAACGTAAGTGGGGGGGGTGTGTCGTTTTTTTCAGTTTTTTTCAACTTGCTTCCAATGCCCTTTTCTGGTCAAAAACACAGTGGAAACCTCACACACTCAACAGGGGCCCCAGAAGCATCCAGAAATGGCATAAAATGCCAGATTTTGATGGAGGTGATTTTTGACAAAAAACGTAAGGGGTTAGTATGTCGTTTTTTTTTTTTCCCACTTGCTTCTGATGCACTTTTCTTGCCAAAAAAACAGAAAAAACCTCTCACACACACACACACTCAACAGGGGCCCCAGAAGGATCCAAAAAGGGCATAAAACGTAAGTGGTTAGTATGTCGCTTTTTTTAAACTTGCTTCTAATTCGCTTTTCTGGCCCAAAAAACGGGGAAATTAATTTAATTCATTATGGTAATGTTTTTTTGCGTCATTAGCGCATGCGCACCAGGGGTGTGAATCTCAGCACTGAGGTGGATGGATGGATGGACAGATGGTTGGATTGACGGATGGACAGACAGATGGATGGATGGACGGACAGATGGATGGACGGATGGATGGATGGACAGATGGTTGGATTGACGGATGGACAGACAGATGGATGGATGGATGGACGGACGGACAGATGGACCGACGTATGGATGGACAGATGGATGGATGGACAGATGGATGGATGGACAGGCGGATGGACGGACGGATGGACAGACATTTGGATGGATGGATGGATGGACAGATAGATGTTCCATTGAAGTACACCACATTTACCGTCTACACTTGCACAATTCAACGTGTCCGAAAAGGAGCAGGAAGAAGCAGAGCTTATTACGGACATTAGAGTACACTGACCAACCCCCAGATGGTGTTGCCTCTTGTGTGGCAAGTAGACCACCACAATGCGCCCCCTTATAGCCATTCATAATGTCCTCCCATGAAATAATGACACTGTGTGCGGTGGAGAGCAGTTGAGAACCTGTTGTTGTTGCCACGACGACACAAAGACTCATGAGAAGAGTGTATAAATCACATAAATAAATCTAAAAATAGATACCTGTATAGTACAAATCAGAACAGAAACACTGTGTGTGTTCAATGAACACAGTCAATAAAATAAGAGCTCATTGAATTCTTCCTTCTCTATTTTCCACTGAATAGTTTGTCCACTTCCTGTGTTTAACATGAAGCGGTTCCATTTATTCTAAAGTAAATGAAATGTTATTTACAGTGGTTCCAGTTTGTAGATCCTGTGGTTTGTTCAGTGGGGGACAGTACACGGTTGCTAATGGAAGCTAATTCTTTAAGAATGATAACAAGGTAATAAAGGGGATAGATGAGAAAGGAAAAAACTTCTAAATACATAAAAAAAATAAGATGAATAACATGAGTTGCAGCAAAAGGACATTCGTACCTGGCAGACTTTACTTCTAAATGAATTCACAAGTTTCAATTTGGACGGAAATCTTTATTATTGTTCCCTCATGCCTGTTAGTTCTATTGCATGAGTTTTAAAGTCAATTTGACTGATACGCCTCTTCTCTGTCAAGGCAGATATGTAAATAAGTGTGGATGAAACACACACACAAACACACACACATACACACACACAAATGTAAATGAAGAAAGCAGTAAGTGCAGTTGGAGATAAACCACCGACTGGCTGTAAAGACGTGCGTGGAATGCAGAGGCCGGCGAGCCGCCTTGTAAACAAAGCTGCCGCTATTTAGCTGCAGTTGGCTTAATGAAAACGAATGAGTGGTAGGCTTTGTGTGTGCAGGGGGGAGTCGGAGGGAGGGGGGGGGGTCGGTGGTGTGGATTGGTCATGGTGGATGGAGACGAGCTGGACTCGCAGATAAAATACTAGTGGCCAAACGGACAATTACAAAAGAAAGAGCCCTGCCAAAAGCAGAACAGATCATGTGCGTTGAAATGGAGATAGAGATGAAGGAGATAACTTCCTGTGGCAAAATCATGCAGATCAGTTGATGTAAACAACATAACTGAGTGACGAGAACATTTGCCATCATTAAAGCAGTCAAATTGTTCAAAGTATGCAAATATTTTATTTACCAATAACATTTTAGTTTAAAGTCGCTGCCAGTGTTTTTGTTTATTTGTCCAACCACTTTGTGGGGAAAAGCTGCAGCGGTGTGCGCTCTGACGAGGAAGAGGCAGTAGATGGCAACACAGTCGCCCCTCACCACGTTTGATCTTCAACTTTTGCAGCGTTTCCAAAGTAGATTAACTAATAAATCCTGCTGTTTGTGCTTGATTGCTTGGTTTTTTACAAATAGAGGCAGTCAGAAGACGCGTTCAAAGACCTTGTGATTCTACACTGGTCATGAGGTGTCAGTAAGGTTGCTGTAATGTTCAGTGAGACACAAGCACCAGACCTGATGTTAGCAGGTTGGCTATTTCTAGGTTTATGGAAGATGATGTAAGACAGATATATGATGCTAGCATTTGAATTCTGGAATGGGAGTACAAAAAATGTAGACATGACAAAAAGTTGAATGAAACTAGTCACGTAAATATTAGCATCAGCGGCTAACTAATTCTTCATTCATTCATTCATTTTCTACCGCTTTTTCCTCACAAGGGAACCTATCCCAGCTGTCTTGGGGCGAGAAGCGAGGTACACGTTGGACTGGTGGCCAGCCAATCACAGGGCACATATAGACAAACAACCATTCACACTCACATTCATACTTATGGACAATTTGGAGTGGCCAATTAACCTAGCTTGTTTTTGGAATGTGGGAGGAAACCGGAGTACCCGAAGAAAACCCACGCATGCACGGGGAGAACATGCAAACTCCACACAGAAATGGAATTGGTCTCCTAGCTGAGGTCTGTGCGCTAACCACTCGACCACCGTGCCACCCAGTTGAGTGTTTACTTATCCAATTTTTAGTTAGTAACTTCATGTAAACTGATGTAAGATGTTTGAAAGGGGCGGCACGGCGGTCGAGTGGTTAGCGCACAGACCTCACAGCTAGGAGACCAGGGTTCATTTCCACCCTCGGCCATCTCTGTGTGGAGTTTGCATGTTCTCCCCGTGCATGCGTGGGTTTTCTCCGGGTACTCCGGTTTCCTCCCGCATTCCAAAAACATGCTAGGTTAATTAGCGACTCCAAATTGTCCATAGGTATGAATGTGAGTGTGAATGGTTGTTTGTCTATATGTGCCCTGTGACTGGCTGGCGACCAGTCCAGGGTGTACCCCGCCTCTCGCCCGAAGACAGCTGGGATAGGCTCCAGCACCCCCTGCGACCTTCGTGAGGAAAAGCGGTAGAAAATGAATGAATGAATGTTTGAAAGGCAGCAGGGGGAACGCCACCGTTAGCATATCAAAAATTATGCTAACATAAACAAAGTTGTATCCTTTGTAGGCTAGTTATCGTTTTATAACTTTCCGGTTCATGGAGACGTCCAAAAATGTAATTGAAATTGTTTTTTAATTGAGTGCTTTTTGCTTGTTCCTAGTGCTTAACTTCTTTTAACACTTGTATGACAGGTGACGATGCTATCAGTCAGCCCCCCCAAGGGTGATTCCAATCAGACCAGAGGTTTCACCTTCCATCACCAAAACCAACAAGACTGCGGAGGTTATCATGTGACGTTTCCCCAAACAAGAACCGTGCAGAAACGTATTGACTTTGTGTCAGTCGACCCACTTGGCCTTTTATTTTGGCAGGAATGGCCTGTCACCGACGTGGCGGGAGACGGAAGCGAGGAGATTTCTCTGAGGGAAGATGGCAAGCGAAAGGTCACAATGAATAAAAGCCTTTTAATCCCGGGCCACCTTGGGTCCCGTGCCCGGGGAATATCAAAGTCATCCCAATCTGGAAGGGGGGCGGAGGCTTGTTGTTTGCTCGCCGCTGCCTTTTTTTTTTTTTTTCCCCCGGCGTAGGCTTGAATGTCCTGAAAGTGGCGAGCTTGTGGAAAGGTTAGAAGCAGCACGACTGTTTGTGCACCGCTGTATGGAGATAAAAGATGAAATATGGCGGCTGGAAGCTTAAAGCTTAGTGATGTTAGCTTCCCCAAACAGAAAGCAACACCTCAGCAAACCCCGACAGAGTCTGTATTTTTTTTTTTTTTGTCCAAGAATTTCTCAAATCATAGCGTTTGCTTATTTTGCTACTTGGCTAAGCTTTAATTCTAACACCTTGCAGACCTTCGTTTGTTTGTTATTGGCCATCCTTGATAAAAAAAGAGCTTTGCCAACCTTTGTATATATTCCACCCTTTTACTCCCTGGTTGCTTTTAGAAGCTGTGCCCCAAACTCGGCAGTCCCAAAGTCAACAACTGGGGGGGAGAAAAAGCTATTACCGTTTAAAAGTGTCACAGTGGAACAAGCACAGGAAATGAGGTGCGGTGCAGAATAGCAAACAGATTTTGTACAAGTGAAATTCATCTAATTCATCTCATACTTTTTATAGTCGCGTCAGTAGCCACGTATACATGGACCCAAATATTCCAATTCCATTCGGGTTATTTGCTCAAACGGAAAGAATGTAACCTTTGTATACACCTCATTCCGAAATAAAAGTGCCAATCCGAATATATATATAATCGGATTCACAGGGGTGGAATATTCCTTTCCCTAATCCGATTGAGGTATCTTGTACCCGCTCAATCGGAAAGTTGTCAGACTGCGTTCTTCTTTCTTCTTCTGTTGTTTATTGGCGGTTGGCAAGCAGCTTTCGTGTCCATTAGCGCCATCTGTGGAACAGAATCTAAACCCTTCTATACGCCATTCACAAGTCCAGTTTTATTAAAAAAGAAAATACATATCTATATAAAACATGTGCCGAGCTTAATTATAAAATATTAGCAAGATTAAACTTTATCTTTTCCTGTTCCCGGGTGCGTTCTTTCAGCGAATGCTGAGATATGACGTAACACGCAGCTCGAGACGTTCTTCGATTTAAAAAATTGGAGGCGAGCAATCGGCACTGGACTGCTGCGGGAAAGTTTGTTTTTGATTCAAACTAAATTTCAAGACTGGATGAAGGAAAAACTGGCAATACGGAGTTATTCCAACAAGTGAAAGAAAAACAGGAAGTCGGTATCACGTGATGTTGGTGTTTACGCTTTACTGCGCATGCCCCATTGACTATTCCGGTTGATTATAGCGATGGGAATATTCCTTTCCATGTATACCATTGCTTTCGGAAAGGTCATTCGGAAAGATTCCATTCGGAAAAAAAAAACCTCCTCATGTAAACATGGCTAGTGCCAGTCCTCACTGTCCTTTTCTGGGGACCACATTGCTATCAGAGAAGTTCTCAAATTGCATTGAAAAATAGGAGAAATATACCAGCCAATCACAGGGCACATATAGACAAACAACCATTCACACTCACATTCATACCTATGGACAATTTGGAGTCGCCAATTAACCTAGCATGTTTTTGGAATGTGGGAGGAAACCGGAGTACCCGGAAAAAACCCCACGCATGCACGGGGAGAACATGCAAACTCTACACAGAGATGGCCGAGGGTGGAATGGAACTCAGGTCTCCTATCTGTGAGGTCTGCGCGCTAACCACTCGACCGCCGTACGGTGTATTAGCCTGGTAGCTAATTAGCATTGTGTTTATTTGGGTCAGACTGATGTCCAACTGTCGGCTGAGGGTCCAGGAGTCATGTGGCGACCAGTGAAGGGCTAGGATGGCGTACATAAGAAATGATATGCCCTTTACTTTTAATGAATGTAGTCCTGTCCTTCGCTTTTTTGCTTCTTTTTTGTGCAGCAGATGTAGCGTTTGGGTTTTGAAAAGGTTACATTTGGTAGATAGAGAAAGTGGTTTATGAGACGGGGAAATTAGCTTTCAGTCTGCAGTTAGACTTTTTAAACTTTTTAAAACACACGGAGGCCTTCAAAATTTCATACGATTAAAAATAGAATTTCAATGCTGAGACTCGACAATCAATTCATCAACAAATTCTTCCAATTATTATTATTAGATTTATATTGAATAATTTATTATAATTATGATTGTTTGTTTCATAGCAATGACTGAGATCTACAGTGCTGACTTTGAGGTAAGTTAGCAGTACGTTAATGCTCCCGATGCTGTTGGATTTCACTGCAATATTACCAATGTGTGCATTCTTTTTCTTCTTCTTTGAATTCTTCTTCTTTGAATTCTTCTTCTTTGAATTCTTCTTCTTTGAATTCTTCATTGAATTCTTCTTTGAATTCTTCATTGAATTCTTCATTGAATTCTTCTTTGAATTCCTCTTCGAATTCCTCTTCGAATTCCTCTTTGAATTCCTTGAATTCTTCTTTGAATTAATCTTCGAATTCATCTTCAAATTCTTCTTTGAATTCTTCAAATTCTTCTTCGAATTCTTCAAATTATTTTTTGATATCTGTGTATTCTTCTATGAATTCTTTTTTGAATTCTTCTTTGAATTCTTGGAATTCTTCTTTGATTTCTTGGAATTCTTCAAATTCTTTGAATTCTTCTTCAAATTATTTGAATTCTTCAAATTCTTCAAATTCTTCTTCAAATTCTTCTTCAAATTCTTCTTCATATTCTTCTTCATATTCTTCTTCAAATTCTTCTTCAAATTCTTCTTCAAATTCTTCTTCAAATTCTTCTTTGAATTCTTTGTATTCTTCTTTGAATTTTTTTTCGAATTTTTCTTCAAATTATTTGAATTCTTCTTCAAATTCTTTTTCGAATTCTTCTTCAAATTCTTCTTTGAATTCTTCTTCAAATTCTTTTTTGAATTCTTCATATTCTTCTTTGAATTCTTTTTCGAATTCTTCTTCAAATTCTTTGAATTCTTCTTTGAATTCTTCTTTGAAATCTTCTTTGAATTCTTTTTTGATTTCTTTTTTGAATTCTTCGTATTCTTTTTTGAATTCTTTTTCGAATTCTTCTTCAAATTCTTGGAATTCTTCTTGGAATTCTTCTTGGAATTCTTCTTCGAATTCTTCTCCAAATTCTTCTTCAAATTATTTTAATTTTTCAAATTTGTTGAATTCTTCTTCAAATTATTTGAATTATTCAAATTCTTCTTTGAATTCTTCTTTGAATTCTTCTTTGAATTCTTCTTCTTCGAATTCGAGTGGTATGGACAACATCAAGCGCATGTAGAGGGTGATCAAGCTGCTGGATGCTGATCAGTCCTGATGGTTCAAATGCAGGTTCTGTCTTTGGGCAGATGGAATCAAACAATTCATGAGAATTAATGCTAATGCGTTTTGTCCTGGTGCTATTTAGAGACTAAGCTGTAATTTTGCTTTTGTAGACCAGCAACTACCAGCGACACCTGGCGACTATCATTAACTCTGTGATTGATTGAGGCATCAAAGAGAGCTCCTTTCCACTTTCTCAGGCACTCCAAATCATTATTAAAGTTAAAAAAAATTATACACGGTATAATGAAATTTTGAGTACAGTTAATATCAAAAGGTTGCCTACAATTCTCTTTTCACGAGGTGCGGAAACGACACTTTTCTGGTATGGGTGGTGGACCAAACCCACCAAACATTCATCAAGGGTCCCCGAAGGACTTTATCCTGATTATAATTTTTTTTTTTCAATGTCTAATACTCCGTCGTATGACATAACCAGAGCTCAAGTTAAAGAAAAGAACAAGTCCTCCATACGTTATTGAATGTCTGTTACCCAAAAGTACCCTGATAATGGTACTTAGACGGTATTCAACGGTATTTAGACCGTTGAAAAGTGCTTCTAGTAAGGCCTACTGGGAAACACAGTGTTTTGCTAATGACTTGTGTTTGTCCAAGTCTGTCTCCCACAGTGTGTGTCCGCTCCAAGAAGCCATCTTGTGCACTTTAACAACGTTTTACACAAACCCTGGAACTCTGCACTTGTTCAGCATAATAGATATCATAGATCACGTACAACAACATTAAGGAGCGGCAGAAAAAGGTCCAAACGCGTGATGTCACAGCAAAAAGCAACTTCAAGTAACCAAAAAAGCTTCCCTGTCTGATAGTTTCAAAGATGGCATCCAGAGGACCGAGTCCCAATGTGCTAACTGCCGCGACAATGCACACAAACCCTGCAACAGCGGCGATGCATCTTCCTAATTCTTTACTAAAAAGACCATTCTAAATGATGGCAGCCTTTTAGCCAAATCAAATTTTGCTTTAATTGGATGACGGTTCCCTCGGGCTCCCTGGGGACATCGGGGAACGAGTGCAACGCGCACACATCAGAATAATAGCGGGAATAAATGAGAGTGGGCTGTAATGTGATGAGAAAACACTCCAAGAACAAATGTTTAGACATTCAAACCGTGATGTTTCGGCTGGTTTGGGATTCAGGTGGAATGCTACGTGATCTTATGATGCCAAAGCAATTGTGTTGTCGTTATGTTAGAAAGTTACTTTAGAAACTTTATTGAGATATTGGTTCTTGTTACACGTCCATCGCAGTACAGCGGAACCTCTAAAGTCAAACAACCCGGAAATAAAGTAAATATCTGGACAATCTGAATGTATCTGGTCTGTCCATTCTCATACGTAATGTTGTTTTTTTTTTACTTGTTCATATTTTTTCAAATTTTTTTTTTTCTTTTCAATTTTCTTCTTTCTCAAAAAAGCATTGTAAATGTTCTTTTTGTCATTTTTACCTTTTACAAAAAAAATTAAATAAAATTTAAAAATAAAATAAAATAAAATAAATGTATTTTTATTTACCTAATATTTGGACTTTATCGTCAACTTTTTCTGCAACCTAATTGTCCAAAAATTACAACTTTATTTCTAGGGCCAGGCACCCAACCACCTTTTTTTTTTCTTTTCAATTTTCTTTGCTTTGTAAAGCTTTGTAAATGTTCTTTTTGTCATTTTTACCTTTTACCTAAATAAAATAAAATAAAAGTATTATTTACCTAATATTTGGACTTTTTCTGCAACCTATTATTTAGGCAACTTTTATTTCTAGGGCCAGGCACCCAACCACAAAGAGGTGTTACCAAGGTCCTTTTGAAAGTGATATGTTCATTATGTTTTATTTTGTTTCTTTAAATAAACTTCTTTTCTTTCATATTTCAATTCTATACTGCTAAAATGTGTTTGTTTGTGTCAAATTATGACTTTTTTTCTTGCTTAATAAACATTGCTTAATATTTTGACTTTATTATTGTAAAATTACAGCTGTTTCATTTCAGTTTTTTTCATTAACTATTTCAAAATATGTTGACATTATTTTCTTAGCATTGGGATTTTCTCTGCAAACTAATTTTCAATAATATTTATTATTTCAATAATAATATGACAACTTTATTTGGTGTTTAGGGTCTACATAGGGTCGATCCCACATAGAGTCCACCACACATAGGGTAGACCCCACATAGGGTCCACCCCACATAGGGTCCACCCCACATAGGGTCCACCCCACATAGGGTCCACCCCACATAGAGTCCACCCCACATAGGGTCCACCCCAAATAGGGTCTATCCATCATAGAGTCGACCCCACATAGGGTCTACCCCACATAGAGACTACCCCACATAGGGTCCACCCCAAATAGGGTCTATCCATCATAGAGTCGACCCCACATAGAGACTACCCCACATAGGGTCCACCCCACATAGGGTCCACCCCACATAGGGTCCACCCCACATAGAATCGACCCCACATGGAATCGACCCCACATGGAATCGACTCCACATGGAATCGACTCCACATAGGGACTACCCATTCCCATACTCTCAGAAGGTAAATACAGTAGTTAGTAGTTAGTGCATTTCCATATTCCGGTGCAAACTGGTCAATTATAGTTGGTGGAATACTTTATTGTACGATGATGTGGCGGCGTCTTTCTTCCTTGTTTGGCTTCCTGTGTGATTGACGGGCCATCCGGAGAAGGAAGGGCATCTGACTGGGCGCTGTTGCAGTCCATCGACTGTTGTCTTTGGCGGCAAAGGTCAGAGGATGCAACGCGATGGGACACCTGCTGAAGGTAATCATTAATGAGCTCGCCGTCCGAACTGTCAGCTCGACCCCCCTCGTCTTTACCAGATGTGTGTTTTGAGACTAGTGGGAGGGGCCACATGCCACATGAGGCGAAAATGCACTAAGTGGCCCACTTTTTTTTTGGTTGTTTCTGCTGGTGTCAGTCAGATGTGTGGCCTTCTGAGGATGACACCTCGGATGCCACCACGGTGAAAACCATCCAATTTACAGGTTTGTGTTTTGACGTTGCCGTGACAGCCATCTGTCAACTGTTAGCGGGCTGACGCCTATCAAGGGCACAGTTTCAATATCAGCTGCTGTTGAATTTTCAAAAGTATGTTGCAAATGATTGACAAAGTATTTATAGTTTTCATGAGCCTGCTCTTTCACATACACACCATTTAGAAATGAGTCGTTCACGTTTGCATGTTAACATCTGTATGTCTATTCAGGGAAATATACTTCTATCCATTCACATACACATCTAACATGAATACTACATGCCTGTCCACTTGGACACTTGATCTGTCACCTTAATTCGTTCCCTCGCTATATGAAATATACGGAATAAATGATGACAGTTTCTGGTTTATTATGGCCCATTTTTAGTGATGTTAGATTACATTACCTTTCATACTGCATGGAGACTAGCTATGGAGCCAACAGGGCGGAGCCGACATGCCATGGCTGAGATGGAGTGAAAACATTTGAGAGAAAGTGGTTAATGTTTGGCTTCTTTGTCCCTGGAGAGATACTGTAGCCTGCACAATGTGGATTGATGGATGGATGGATGGATGGATGGATGATAGATGGATGGATGGATGGATGGATGGATGGATGGATGGATGATAGATGGATGGATGGATGATAGATGGATGATAGATGGATGATGGATGGATGGATGGATGATGGATGGATGGATGGTAGATGGATGGATGGATGGTAGATGGATGGATGGATGGTAGATGGATGGATGGATGGTAGATGGTAGATGGATGGATGATAGATGGTAGATGGATGGATGATAGATGATAGATGATAGATGGATGGATGATAGATGGATGGATGATAGATGATAGATGATACATGATAGATGGATGGATGATAGATGAATGGATGGATGGATGATAGATGGGTGGTTGGATGATAGATGGATTAATGGATGATAGATGGATGGATGATAGATGGATGGATTGATGGATGATAGATGGATGGATGGATTGATGGATGATAGATGGATGGATGGATGGATGGATGATAGATGGATGGATGGATGATAGATGGATGGATGATAGATGGATGGATGACAGATAGACAGGCGGACAGGCGGACAGGCGGACAGGCGGACAGACGGACGGATGGAAGGATGGATAGATTTACCCAATTTTACAACTTTTGCTCCTCAAAACCTCCTTAAGGTCCAAAATGTAAATTCTTGCCATTTTTCAACTGGTCTTAAGATGTTGATTAGGGGCATATGTTAGTTCAGCTAGCTTATTTCCAATAAGGCCTTAAATGCACACAAATCCACCTTCCGGCCCATTTTGACCACAGACCGCCTGCTGACTCTGTCCGAAAATTGCTGAGAACTTCCCAGACTATTGGATTACAATTGTGATTTCTCCCTTCAATGCAAATGGCTCCCCTGTCCTGCAGAGGAGAAAAGGTGGGGAACCAAATTGGATCGAATGTAATTCAGTTGACCGAGCAGGGAATGAATCGATAATGCTGAGAAATGCTTTTCAAAGCAGAGGGAGGAGAAGGACCCGCCTTCACAAGGAGGCCTCCTATCTTCACCAGCACCAGTCAAGCCTCCATGCTGATGCATTTTGGACAAGTTAATCAAGTCTGACTATGCCTGCGCTTCTGCACTTGACACCTCAACTTCAGAAAAATGTATTTGCATTTGGATGTGTTGCTCCCAATGACCTTTTCATTGACTGCAGCTTTTGTAGCCTCATTTGTCATGCTATGGCGTCCACGCTAGTTGGCATCCTGAGCACGTCACACCATGTACAATACACTTGGATGTAGAAGATCAGCACTTGGAATGCAAAGAAAATACTTGTTATCACATCCCTTTTCCCCACTCCAATACAAGAGAGAGTCATCGCCTTGTGAATGCATACATCATCCGAATGACAGGAAGCCAAACGACAGATGTTTTAAACAGCTGGACCAGCCCCGTTCAATTAGGGATACATTTTAGCCAATCACAGGCCTGGAAAAAGGCATTTCTGGAAAAGGGCTCCGTCATATCAGTGGTGGAATGAGCCAAAGTTTGATTCATGTTGAAGTACGTTCCACCTGAACTCAGCAACACATTGTCTGTCCATTCACATACGCATAATAATGTGTTTGTCCATTCACATGCATATGTTATGTCAGGTTAGTTATTCTGTCATGTACATAAAGATGAAATGTTAACATCAGCCTGTCTATCGAGTCACGCACACACATGAGGTACATATCTGTCTATCCATCCTCATTCACACATAGGCATACATCATAAATCATTGTGTAATAATTTATAGTGAATACAGTACACACATATGCTTCAATTTCTATGTTTTTCACAGACACTCATAATGTTAAAATCAGGCTTTCCATTCACACACACACACACACACACACACACACACACACACACACACACACACACAGATAAGGTAAACATCTGTCTATCCATTCACACATACACACACACACACACACACATACAGAGATAAGGTAAACATCTGTCTATCCATTGACACACAGATAAGGTATACATCTGTCTATCAATTCACACACAGATAAGGTAAACATCTGTCTAGCCATTCACACACAGATAAGGTAAACATCTGTCTATCCATTCACACACACATAAGGTAAACATCTGTCTATCCATTCACACACAGATAAGGTAAACATCTGTCTGTCTAACCCCCCCCACCCCCCACACACACTCACAGATAAGATAAACATCTGTCTATCCATTCACACACACACAGATAAGGTAAACATCTGTCTAGCCATTCACACACCCACAGAAAACGTAAACATCCGTCTATCCATTCACACACAAATCAGGTAAACATCTGTCTATCCATTCACACACAAATAGGGTAAACATCTGTCTATCCATTCACACACAAATAGGGTAAACATCTGTCTATCCATTCACACACAAATACACAATTTTCCAAACATTCCAACTTTATTTATTCTATGCTATTTATTCAACATAGCATGACAAATGTCTATTTTCTTTAGTATTTGAAGTGTATGCTGCTAAAATAATTCCTCATAATATCATAAGGTTATTGTCATACAGTTACTTGTCTTGTTATATTACAACATTTTTCTCATATTTGGACGCTATTCTTTTCAAATGACTGCTTATTTTTCCATTTTTGCTGTTTTTTTTGTTCCTGTGTTTTTTTCTTAAATTCTATTGTAACAGCCGCCTGCCACAAACAGCCCCTGGGCCACACGTTTGACACCGCTGCTTTAGAAACAGACATGATTGAACGAGTCAGTACGGCTATTCACATACACACATAATACGAATGCATCCGTCGGTCCATTCACACAGGCCATGTGCTAATATAATTAGGCCAGCAGACAGCTGGTGCCACACACAAAAAGTATTTGTCTCATTGCGTATTGTAAATCCCTGTGCAGCGTGCATGATAAAGAGAATATGGATATAGATATCAGGAAGGCCGGGATCCATTAGCAAGGCATTAGCATTTTGTTTGAACAGTCCCTGGCTGCGCCTCAGCTTGTTCCAAGATGAAGGTTAGCGGGGGACGACAGAGCGGAGAAGGGGGGGGGGGGGGGGACGCACAGTCAAACAGATGAGGCGATGCGGCAAGCAAAAGGAGGAAGAAAGAGGTTGGAGGGGAGGGAAGAAAAATAAGTGTTTCATCTTGTCACAGAAAGACGGGGATGAAGGAAAAGCAAAGAATGACGAGAAGCAGAAGGTGTGCTGCAGGCCGACGCCACCACAAAGTGGCTTCCAAGTTTTGGGGAAGAAACACAACCTTATAAAGGCTGAGAGTGATTGGAGGAGAAAGGCTGTAATTAAGGCTCCATTAAGCGATACTAAGTCTTAATTAGCATTGCATGTAATTAAATCCACTGTAAAGTGGAGACAACATACTGGGAATAAACACCCAGATGCTGGGTGGCTGATGTCATTTTAAGACCAGGGCTTCAACTTCAAGCTGTATTAATAATAATAATAATAATAATAGTAATATGAATGTACCAGAGTTATAATGGCATAAATTAATTCAATCAAGTGTTGCCGGGCGGGTTTAAAACCACAAAAGTGGATGAAATATGCAACACGACATACCGTAGCGCACCAAACATGGACTGCGTTTCTCGTAATAACACCAAAAAAAAACGATGTGTTTGAAACAAGAGTGTCTAAAAGCATGACTAGAACTGACAAGATGGGAAGATCTGTTTGTCCATTCACGTACACACATAAACATATTTGTATACACATCCACACAATGTCAACATCGGCCTGTCCCTTCACTAAAACACACGATGTAAACATTAGTTTGTCACTCACATACAAACTAAGTAAATGTCCGTCTATCCATTCACACACACGCATATTATGGATCCAGGTGTGCACTTATAAAAGATTACTTATTTACACATAAAGATTAGCCTGTCGTTCACATAAGATAAATATTCAGCCGACCATTTGCATACACACGTGAATACATGTGTCTGTCCATTCACATACACATATAGTATAAAGTGAATACATGTGCCCATCCATTCACGTACACACATAAACATATTCGTATACACATCCACACAATGTCAACATCGGCCTGTCCCTTCACTAAAACACACAATGTAAAGATTAGTTTGTCACTCACATACAAACCAAGTAAATGTCCGTCTATCCATTCACACACATGCATATTGTGGATCCATGTGCGCACTTATAAAAGATGATTTATTTACACATAAAGATTAGCCTGTTCACATAAGGTACGTAAATATTCAGCCAACCATTTGCATACACACATGAATACATGTGTCTGTCCATTCACGTACACACACAAACATATTTGTATACACATCCACACAATGTCAACATCGGCCTGTCCCTTCACTAAAATATACAATGTAAAGATTAGTTTGTCACTCACATACAAACTAAGTAAATGTCCGTCTATCCATTCACACACACGCATATTGTGGATCCATGTGTGTACTTATTGTACTTATTCATTTACACATAAAGATTAGCATTCACATAAGGTAAATATTCAGCCCACCATTTGCATTCACACGTGAATACATGTGTCTGTCCATTCACATACACATACAGTATAAAGTGAACACGTGTCCATCCATTCACATACACGTTTCATGTAAATAATAGATGAACACACAGCATGAATGAGTATGTCTGTCCATTCATGAAGATAAGTGTATGCGTCGTATGACCATTCACATCCAATGTAACTAAACAGCTGAGATTTGAAATGAGAAGATGGGTGGCGAGCACAATTAAAATGGTTGTGGGCACTGATCTTCTGATAGATGGCTACTTCAAAAGGCTTTGGAGCTGCTGAATAAGAAACCCTGTGGCCGCGTCTGGGGATGCTCCATCAATGCGGCGCACGTAGCCTACACAAAAAGAACGGCTGACTGGCTTCAGGGTTGGTGCTTGACGACGAGGGAGGTCTTGTGTTATTTGGAGTAAATGTAGACTAAAAAGTGAAGCAGTAGTAATATCTTTTGACCACTGGGAAGATTTTCTGTGAGAGAGAAGGAAAAGTTAATCCAGCCTGTGTAGGAAGGAAATATTGAACATGACACGCGAGACGCCGCCGCGTCTGTCAGACATCACAACCTTTTCACCCTGCATGAATGTGTTGAACTTAACAGCCATTGTTGCTATTCTTTTCACGTGTGAACGCCTCATGAGAGCTAAAGCTTGCTTATTGCATACTGTGGCAAAAAAGCACGCCGTCTTATGGGTTTGGCCCTTTTCCAAATAAAAGAAACTACCAATACAGCACATTTGTAGCTTTTCATTCAGAATTGAGTTGCTGTAGTATAAGGCAAGGTAAGCGAGCAAAGATAACCAGATCAATGTAGACAATGTAGACAACAGGGGCGTCACTCGGTTCTGAGGACAGGTGGGGCTAATCCCCCTGGAGATACACAGGATATGAATGACTGTAGTAGATATTAATATTATATTATATTATATTATATTGGACAGTTTTAGTAGAGATACTCAATTGTTTTAGGCCACCATTAAATGTACACAAGTACACACAATCTACACTGCAAAACCGCTGCTCAAGCTCCGCAACCATTCTGTCCAGTGATCAATAATCATTCATTCATTCATTCATTCATTTTCTACCGCTTTTTCCTCACGAGGGTCGCGGGGGTGCTGGAGCCTATCCCAGCTGTCTTTGGGCGAGAGGCGGTGTATACCCTGGACTGGTCTGATCAATAATCAATGATATAATAATCATTATTATATTATTAATTAGCCTATTATTATTACTATCATCATTCTTCTTCTGATTATTACTACTACTACTACTAGTAGTAGTAATAGGCTAGTATTAGCCTGCTTATTGGCTTGCTTATTAACCTTCCTTTGCCCTATTGTATGAAATTTTTTTGTATGAAAGATTTTTTTGTAAAAAAAAACCTATAAAAAATAAAAGAAAATCAATAATAATAATATAATAATACATTTTATTTGTATTTCAAAAATACTCAAAGACGCTTGACAGAAAAAAAGGGAGTTGAATAAAAGCAAGTAAACCGACTAAAAGATTAAAATTAAAATTATTAAAATACATTAAAATACAACATTAATTCGTTTATACACCGCTAAAACATGGGTAAAAGCGTAAGACATAAAAATAAAAAATATAAAAGTATTTAGGGGGGCTTAAGAACATTTTAGGCCTAATGACACCACTGGTCATCTAAAGCAGAAATCTCTTTTTAGGTGTACTGCTGATGGACTGTACCTGTGGCAAGAACTCCCAGTGGATGGTGGACGATGATCGTGATCACCAGGAACAGTCCTGGAAGTTTTCTGACACAGCCTGTGCGCCTCTTTGCAAAAAAAAAAAAAAAAAACGAGAGTGAAATGGCAACTCTGAATGACATAATTAAAATATGTGCAGAGTAGCGCAGAAGCAGAAGGTCACGGCTTTGACCACAGCCGTCACCCGCTAATGGAGGTTTACTACCTCACACGCACGCATGAAAATAAAATAACACGTTAAAAAAGGTCAGTCTATCGTGTCCTGGCCCGGCAAGCAAGTCTTTGAAGGGAGCAATTACACTATTGGCGGCTGGCAGGGACCTGACTTATTTCTCCTGCGAGATGACTGGTGGCATTTTTGGGTTTGGGTCCAATTTGCCATCATTGCGTTGCCTCGCATGCTGTTTTTGGCCCTATTATTACGACTGATGTGGCTCCCGGTTCAAAAAGCTAATTACAATAATAGCTAGGGATAAACAGATAAATGAGGAGGCAGAGCGAGTGTTTTGTAATACAGGATGTAAACCTCCCACGCTGTTTCTCTGTGAAGCCTTTTAAAGCAGCAATGACTGTGGAAAGATCCAGAACATATTCCATGCTCGAGCTGTCTTTGTGTTCTCATAAAACACTCACGCCTGAAAAAAAAAAACATTAGTTGGACATATTCACTTTTCATGAGCGATGATCAAATAAATACTCTATCGTGATTTTCTTTGATATTGTTCGATTACCGGCACGACGGTCTAGTGGTTAGTGCGCAGCTAGGAGACCAGGGTTCAATTCCACCCTCGGCCATCTCTGTGTGGAGTCTAGGTTAATTGGCCACTCCAAATTGTCCATAGGTATGAATGTGAGTGTGAATGGTTGTTTGTCTATATGTGCCCTGTGATTGGCTGGCGACCAGTCCAGGGTGTACCCCGCATCTTGCCCGAAGACAGCTGGGATAGGCTCCAGCACCCCCGCGACCCTCGTGGGGATAAGCGGTAGAAAATGAATGAATGAATGAATTGTTCGATTACCATCTGCAATAGCTTTCATAATAATTTCATGTAGAGCCATGTTAGTGGTGGGCGGATGGATCCAAATATTGATAATATCGATGCCAACCTCGATGTCAGTATTCTATATCAATAGCCACGTTTACATGAAGAGTTTTTCTCTTTCCGAATGGAATCTTTCCGAATGACCTTTCCGAAAGCAATGGTATACATGGAAAGGAATATTCCAATCATGTGTCTACATGCGCCGCTATAATCAACCAGAATAGCCAATGGGGCATGCGCAGTAAAGCATAAACACCAACATCACGTGATACCGACTTCCTCAAGTTTTTTTTTCACTTGTTGGATTAACTCCGTATTGCTAGTTTTTCGTTCATCCAGTCTGGAAATTTAGTTTGAATCAAAAACAAACTTTCCGCAGCTGTCCAGTGCCGATTGCTCGGTTGCTCGATTACCCAAGAACAGGAAAAGATTAAGTTCAATCTTGCTTATATTTTATAATTAAGCTTGGCATGTGTTTTATATAGATATGTATTTTCTTTTTTAATAAAAGTGGACTTGTGAATGGCGTATAGAAGGGTTTAGATTCTGTTCCACAGATGGCGCTAATGCACACGAAAGCTGCTTGCCAACCGCCAATAAACAACAGAAGAAGAAAAACACCACAAAGAAGAACGCAGTCTGACAACTTTCCGATTGAGCGGGTACAAGATACCTCAATCGGATTGGGGAAAGGAATATTTCACCCATGTGAATATGATTATATATTAATTCGGATTGGCACTTTTCTTTCGGAATGAGGTGTATACAAAGGTTACATTCTTTCTGTTTGAGCAAATAGCCCGAATGGAATTGGAATATTTGGGTCCATGTATATGTACATAGCTATCGATATGTCGATATCAATATGAAAAGATGGATACTTCAGTCGTAACTGATTATGCCACCGCCCCAACCCATGGACTCAAATCATATACATTTCTGAATCTGAAGGTGTTAGCGCGTTTGGGAAGATATTCCGAGCATGTGCGGGGAGAGCCAGAGGCGCCTTAGGTGAGATAGCTATCCAAGAACCGAGGGACTAATGAGAACTTGTTTAACCACTCTCCCTCGGACCCACTGTAGATCGTGATCCTGCATAACGCCTGACAATCAACCACCAAACGCTTGCACCAAAAAACTGGTGTTTCCCCCCCAATGATCTGTCGTTGTCCTTGCTGCTGTGCAGTCCGGAATTATTGATCCAAGGAAAAACCACTCAATCGTGACCGTGTGGCTTCTACAGACTCAGCAAAAATCATCTCCTATGCAACACCCACACAACTTCCACACAAGACACTGGCTTGTTTAGTGCAATGCATTATCCAATAGGCAATGATTCCGGGGAACAACTGGCAAGCGTGGATTTCATTCCAACATACTGTACATGGGAATAATTTCAGTACCCGACAGAGCAGACATTTAAGCATTGCCGCGACGCTAATAGCTGAATCCTTTACTGCAGGGACGTAAAAGGAAAAAAAAGCTGGTGTAAATGTTTGTATTTATCTGTCAGGTATATTTAATGGCGCTGTGACGGCCTGCTGACCTGTTCGGGGCTCTGTTAATTATCTGTCAGCAGCTTTAATTTCCTCCCAGTCCCAGTTATAATGATGATATTAATGATTTGCTTCATGAGATATTTATTTCTTGGCTGCTTGGTAACATGAAGGTACGAGGAAGTGGAGTCTCTGTCAGCAAATAATTCAATAATACGTGTGCTTCCACATAAGTTACATTTTTAATTGCTGAATAAACAAAGACCGTGTTGATTGGCGAGGTGAAAAAAAGTACAAAAACATCCATCCAAAATGAAATTCATGTTAATTATTAATTAACTAAATAAGGTCATATTTGGTCACGTAACTACAGCTTAGATTCTTTCTTTGCAGCTGGTGTGGGTTCCAAGAAAAACATGAGGCATTTGAGGCGCATCAAATGCTAATTGACACATTGTGTCATGGCGACGGAAACAAATTTTTGGATTTTCAAACTTCTTTTCTTTGACGCATGTTACCTGCGAGTAACTATTCCATAATACAGTAAACCTCGGATATATCGGACTCGGATATATCGGAAATTCGCTCACAACGGACAGATAAAAAAGAACCAATTTTTCTGTAATGCATTTCCAATAAAAATTCATTGCATATATCGGATTTTTTATAACGGATTTCGCCTATTTCGGACAAAATCTCCAGTCCCGTTCCAATGCATTTCCATTAAATTCCCCTCGCATATATCGGATGGCCGCATCGTGGCGCTCCGATTCGCCGAATCGTGACAGGCCGCTATACGACGTCATTTGCAGCGTTTGCAGCGTTGCCTGCGCGTCCAGGTACATTGGAAACATAGTCAAGGAAGTGCCTTTTTATAACGGATAAAATCCCATTTACGCATATACCGGATATAAATCCGATATATGCGTAAAACGGACATTTTCCGGTATACGCATATAACGGATTTCGCTTATATCGGACAAAAACAGTGGGAACAATTGAATCCAATATATCCGAGGTTTACTGTATATATACGGAATAAAAGACCTTTGCAAAGATCTCTGCAGGTTCGGAGAATGCGTCATATATGATTGGATGCCATACAAAAGCACAGCTGGATAAAAAGTTGAGGGAAATAAATTCAAAGCACTAAATTACCTTTGCCTACGAGCGCACATGGGTGTCGTTTATCTTCAATATTATCTCCAAAGACTGTCGGGATTCATTAGTTAGCCTTCATGCGCTCCGACAGGTGAACATATGGAGAGAGGCCATGCATTAATTACCCACATGGACAGATATCAGTGGAGTATTGATGGCGCCGGTACAACGCTCTCATCTCACATCCACTCAAGAGGCGCAAACTACAAGATGAAATGTTTGAGATATAGAAGCAAATAAACAGTTGCAGCCAACGGAACCTTGGTTAGCATACACCTTGGTTAGTGTTGATGTTGAAAATTTAGGCCACAATTTAATGGTAATGGTTTTATTTCATTTGAACATGCATCAGATTACAATTGAATGCATCACATAATCAGTTGACAGTTCCACATGTCCAAAAGGAGTAGGAAGAAGCAAAGCTTATTAAATCCTACCCCTCCATCTGGTACTTTTACAATCAGTAACTGTTACATCTGTTCACTTCCTGCTTTCCTAATATATTTTTTTGATTTTTGTCACGTACCGAAGTACGAGGTGATATGAGCATCCAATGACATAATGGGTACCATAGTAAGTGCCAATATAGTGATATATATAGCACATCATGACTGGTTCAAGACTCTTCATCCTTGTATTTAGCAAACATCAACTGCTTGTATTGTTTCTTGAATTGGCTCATCGTTGTGCATTGTTTGAGGTCCTTACTCAATCCATTCCATAGTTTGATTCCACATACTGAAATGCTATGGCTTTTTAACGTAGTCCTAGCATATAAGTGTTTCAAATGTAGTTCTTCCCTGAGTTCATATTTCTCCTCTCTTGTAGAGAAGTATTGGATGATATTTTTAGGTAATTGGTTATTTTTAGCCTTATGCATTATTTTAGCTGTTTGAAGATGAACTATATTAGCAAGTTGAAGTATTTGTGATTTTAGAATTAAGGAGTTAGTATGTTCTCTGTAGGCGGCATTATGAATTATCCTTACTGACCTTTTTTGCAGTACATTTAGCGAGTGAAGATTGCTTTTATAGTTATTACCCCATATTTCCACACAATAAGTAAGATATGGTAGAACATGCTTTATACTTATTTCTATTAGGGCTGTCAATTAATTAAAAATATTTAGTCGTGATTAATCACTTTTTTGGCGGCACGAGGGTCTAGTGGTTAGCGCGCAGACCTCACAGCTAGGAGACCAGGGTTCAATTCCACCCTTGGGCATCTCTGTGTGGAGTTTGCATGTACTCCGGTTTCCTCCCACATTCCAAAAACATGCTAGGTTAATTGGCCACTCCAAATTGTCCATAGGTATGAATGTGAATGGTTGGTTGTCTATATGTGCCCTGTGATTGGCTGGCGACCAGTCCAGGGTGTACCCCGCCTCTCGCCCGAAGACAGCTGGGATAGGCTCCAGCACCCCCCGCGACCCTCGTGAGGAAAAAGCGGTAGAAAATGAATGAATGAATGAATAATCACTTTTTTGTCCATAGTTGATGTAACATAGCTGTAACTCTGATTTTAGCTTGTGCTTCAATCCAATCCATTCATTCATTCATTTTCTACCGCTTATCCTCACGAGGGTTGCGGGGGTGCTGGAGCCTATCCCAGCTGTCTTCGGGCGAGAGGCGGGGTACACCCTGGACTGGTGGCCAGCCAATCACAGGGCACATATAGACAAACAACCATTCACACTCACATTCATACCTATGGACAATTTGGAGTGGCCAATTAACCTAGCATGTTTTTGGAATGTGGGAGGAAACCGGAGTACCCGGAGAAAACATGCAAACTCCACACAGAGATGGCCGAGGGTGGGATTGAACACTGTTCTCCTAGCTGTGAGGTCTGCGCGCTAACCACTCGACCGCCGTGCAGCCCCCAATCCAATCCACTTTATTTATATAGCACATATTATAAACACAGTTACCACAGACTAGTAAAACTCTCAATAATAAGTACAAATGTACTTCAGTTAGAACGGTACCCTGCACTGTTCGAGAGTCTGGTGTACTTTCAAGGTTAGCCGTGGAGTCCATTTGTGTTACTCGCCATACATTCCCCCTGTAATGTACTCCCCAGAAGTGATGATTAGCGGGACAAGGGTCCAAGTTCGTTACCAAGCTGTAAAAGTCAAGGGTACACAAAAAGTATGCCACCACACTGACAAGCCTCCTTTTCCCATTTCTGTGCCCCATGGAGCACTGTAGGACACAATTGGGGGGACATCTGCCATTGTCACTCTTGTCACCGCCACGTAAGCCCTTGTCCGACCCCCAAGGACGAGTGCACTCAATAAGTGTCCCCGTCCAGACACGGTAAGCCTGTGCTGCAATCCCTTAAACCCCTGAACTCTGACACGCTTCAATGAGGTACATGAAGTATCCTCCTCTGGGAGATTAAATTGAAAGTCTTTGCCACTAAACTCCTGATTAATTGGATTTTTTCTTCTTTTTCAGTTGTGCTGTTTAACAGTTGTGCGTTGTCGTCAAGCTAAGCGATAGCATCGGTGTGAGACGTGACGCTTCTTCAGATAATGACCGTCCTATTGTCACGTTAAAACTCTAAGCTGTATTTGTTTTTCCGTCCCCCCCCCCTCTCTGCTTTGGGATCTGCTTATTTCACTTTAAGCACTGTTTGTTTGCTAGGAATGCCAGATAAATATGTCCTTTTCCCTTCTTTGCCGGCTACTGTCAGTCATTTTCTTCCTATCTGAGTCCTCCACGCCGCTCTGTATTTACCCTTCACAATCCTTTCAGTTTTGCGTTTCCGACGTCAAATTTTACAGCCTGACAGTCCCAGACAGGCTTTTCACACAGATTTATATGGGACTTTTATCATTCGTTTCAGCTGCTCACTTTGTCACACGCAAACGGCGTCATTAATCAGTGTTGTGACAGTGCAACTTGGCTGCAGGGATGTGCTCGTGCTCGTGCCTGCCCTCGATATTTATCTGTCTTTACATTCCGCTTTTCTTGTTTTTTTTTTACTTTGACTGCGTGCAAATGTTCCCCCCCTCAGGTGAAGTCAACGTGTCGGAGAAAAAAAAACAAAAAACAAAACACACCTTCCTTTTCTGTGTGTTTTTGACACTCCACTGAAGTCGGTTCATGAAAGTCCATGCAGTCAACGTTTGCTCTGCTCTCGACTTTTAGCACAGTGTCTGACCCCCCTCCTGCCAATTCCGGCTTCTGGGCAGGAAGAGTGGTGGTTCAGTATGTGCTTCACGTCTAAGCTAACTGTTGAGTGTGAGGAATTGATTGTCTACTAAATTTGAGAGCTCCTTCCTGCAATAATGAGAGGTACTGTTGATTTACATACTGCATGAACAATGTACACATGTAGTTTAACTACTTAGGCTACTGCTCATACTGCAGTACCAATAGAAAAACGGACCCTCATCGGAAGAATTTACTTCTGCTATATGAGGATCTACTAAATATTGATGTCACTTTTCTGATGGGCGTGCCCAAATGTATGGACCTGCCTACTTCAGTTGACATAATGATTACACACTTTCTGTAAATCCTATAAACTTCATTTGACATCTCATCTATGACTGTGTTGGTCTGCGATGTGATATCTTTACCTGGAATGGATGATCCCAACTTTTCTCTGTGTACTCTACTTCCCCACCCCATTCCAAAAACATGTTAGCTGCATTGGCCTCTCCAAATTGTCCAATATGTGGTGGGGATGGTTGTTTGTCTATATGTGCCCTGTGGATGGATGGACGGATGGATGGACGGACAGATGGATGGACAGCTGGATGGCTGGATGGAGGGACAGAAGGACGGATGGATGCATGGATGGATGGATGGATAGACGGACGGATGGACAGATAGATGGACAGATGGATGGACAGATGGTTAGATGGAAAATCATGTTGCACCTCCTGTAGCCAAGGGTAGTCCCCTTCTCTCCAGCACCCTGGATTCAAGATGGCGCCGGTGTGTCTGGCTCGCCGTCCCGCTCATCTCACTTTGGCTTTTCTTGTTTTTTTAATTATACTAAGGACCATAGACTCTCTGCTGGTGTATAACCGCCAAGAATTACTTAAAATCCAGCACATTGTTGCAGTATGTGTGAAACAAGAACATTGGGGGTCACACAAACCGCGTCCCTCATACCTGTCCGATGTGCCAAACTTTCTGCTGCGGGCAGAGCCGTCGCTTCCCAGGAAACGTAGACGCCGCCGGGGGACACGGGGTGGAAGACTCGTGAAACTCAAAGCTTGGCTGGCATTCTCTCCCGAGGTGGCACGGTCCCCACATAATATTCCGAGCGACTATAATGATTGTTTTCGCCGCTTCCTCTCTCGGCGTTTCCTCGCTTCCGTTGGGGCCTGGCTGGTGCCGATCGTTGGGCAACACGACGAATGCCCTGCACTGCGTACTCGCCGTCCTCATTGGGCCGCTGCCGGCGTCAGCCCCGGCAACCTTCGGCCGCTAAACCGTGCAGTTTCAGCGGCACTTAGGTGCCCAACGAAATGTGCACTGGTGAATGCGCGGTCAGTGTCAAGCAAGACGTTTATCCTCCAGGACCTCTTCAAATCGTACGGTTTGGATTTATTATTCATCACGGAGACCTGGATTAATGCCGGTGAGTCCGCTGCCTTCTCTGAGCTGGTGCCTCCTGATTGTACCTTCATCAACACGCCAAGAACCACTGGCCGTGGAGGAGGTATTGCTATTATTTTAAAAGCGTCTTTGCGCCATAAGCCACTGTCAGTGGCGTCTTTCGGCTCATTTGAGGTGAGCTGCTTCGAACTGCACCAACATGAGCGGGTGCTTTGCGCTGTCATTTATAGACCACCCAAGCACAACAAGGATTTTATTCAGGACTTTTCTGACTTTGTCGCTGCAATGCTGATAAAGTATGACAGAATTTTAATTGTGGGTGATTTTAATATTCATGTCTGCTGCCCTTCTACGCTTATGGCAAAAGACTTTTTAGAATTGATGGAAGCTTTTAATTTGACACAAAGTGTAGCAGGAGCTACACAGATACATGGACACACTTTAGACCTCGTTTTGTCTTATGGTCTTACTGTTCATAACGTCTCTGTAGGTGATGCGGTCTTCTCGGACCACAGTCCGGTTAGGTTTGACTTAGACGCACACTGTAACACCAGCCTGCCTGCTCCTGTTCGCTTTGGTCGCTTTATCAAGCCTGACGCGGCCTCGGCCTTTGCCACTCTGTTCTCCACTGCGTCTCAGGCTTTTATGACCTCCGACGCTGCACTGGACACCGAGCAGCTGATGAACTGCTTTACTTCTACCTGTGCGACTGTCTTGGACAGTTTAGCCCCTCTGAAAGTCATGCGCCCCAAAACTAAACAAGAAGAGTGGCTCAACGATGTCACTCGAGCAGCCCGGCGTGAATGCCGAAAAGCAGAGCGCAGGTGGAAGAAAGACGGTCTACAGGTCTCCTATCAAATTCTCAAGGACAGTTGGAGACATTATCAGAATGTGGTGAAGACTGAGAAAACAAAATACCTCTCAGACTTGATATCAGACAATATTAACAACCCACGTGTTATTTTTAAAACTATTGACTCTGTTTTAAATCCCAGTCCATCCACTATACTTGAACAATCATATGAAACGTGTGAAAACTTTATGCAGTTTTTTAAGGACAAGGTTGCATCTGTACGAAGTAATATATCACCCCCCTCTTTTAATATGCCCACATTGACACAGTGCTCTAAAGGTTTTTATCAGTTTGAACCGGTGTCACTGGCTTTTATCACGGAGATGGTAAAGGGTCTTAAGCCTTCTTCTTCCCCCATCGACCCAGTCCCACCTCGCTTTTTTATGGAGGTGTGGCCAACCGTGGGTCCTTCTGTGTGTGCCATCATCAACAGTAGCCTGGCCTCTGGTACCGTGCCATCTTTCTGTAAAAAGGCTACTGTTGAACCTTTGTTGAAAAAAACTAGTCTGGATCCTTTAATTTTATCAAATTATCGGCCAATCTCTAAACTGCCTTTTATCTCAAAGATTTTAGAAAGAAGTGTTCTTGCACAGATGCAACCTTTTTTAGATGAGAATGGGATTTTAGACACTTTTCAGTCAGGTTACAGGGCTTTTCATAGCACTGAGTCTGCACTTTTAAAGGTTTTTAACGACCTATTTTTAATAACTGACTCTGGTGGTTCAGCCATTTTAGTGCTATTAGACCTGACTGCTGCTTTTGACACAGTGGACCATACCATTCTTTTATCTCGCCTGGAGAACTGTGTGGGTGTCAGGGGGTCTGCTCTTGAGTGGTTTAGGTCGTACCTGTCAGGGAGATGCCTTGCCGTGGGACTTGGGGGATCTTACTCCTCCACTGCTCCGCTTGACTGTGGAGTTCCGCAAGGATCAATTCTTGGGCCCATTTTATTTGCCCTCTACCTGGTCCCACTTGGCGCAGTACTTAAAAAGCATGGCATCTCCTATCACTTGTATGCGGACGACTGCCAGCTGTACTTGCCACTCGCAAAAAATAATCATGCCCCCCTGACACCCCTTCTTGAGTGCTTAAGGGATGTCAAGGCCTGGTTGGCTCACAACTTTTTAATGCTTAACGAGGAGAAGACCGAAGCTATCCTCCTCAACTATAAAGGCCCCCCTATAGACTTCGGTCCCCTCCAAAACAACATTCGTCCCTCAGCCACCAGCCTTGGCGTCATAATAGACAGTGATTTTAAACTCAACAAACAAATTAATGCAGTTATAAAATCCTGTTTTTATCATCTTCGGCTTTGATCTAAAATTAAATATTTTTTATCTTTGCAACACTTTGAGCAAGTCATGCACGCTTTTATTTCATCACGTCTGGACTACTGTAATGCACTTTACTCTGGAATTAGCCAAAAGTCTCTCTCCCGCTTACAGTTAGTCCAGAACTCTGCGGCACGGCTTTTAACAGGAACCAAAAAGGGGGAGCACATCACCCCAATTCTGGCCTCCCTACATTGGTTGCCTGTTTGTTTTAGGATTGATTTTAAGATTTTATTGTTTGTTTTTAAGGCGTTGAATGGGCTGGCCCCGAAATACATCTCGGACCTCATCCAAGTTTACTCTCCAGCTCGGTCACTGAGGTCCGAGGGCCAGCTCCAACTTGTGGTGCCCAAGACGAGACTTAAGACCAGGGGGGACCGAGCCTTTTCTGTGGTCGGCCCCAAACTATGGAACTCTCTGCCCTCCCAAGTAAAAAAGGCCCCCAATATCGAAAGCTTTAAGTCTCGTCTTAAAACCCACTTTTATTCTCTGGCTTTTAACTCAGAGTGAGTCGTATGGTCCTGTGTCTTTTAGTTCTTCGTTTTTATTGTAATTGGTTCTATTTTTTATACTTTTATTGCTTTGTTTCTTGTTTTTAATATTTTAATATCTATTTTATTATTTTATTTCTTAAATGCTCTTTTAGTTTTGGATTATTACTTTTTATTTTTACTCGTCTGTGCAGCACTTTGGAAACTCTGTTTATAAAATGTGCTATATAAATAAAGTGGATTGGATTGGATTGGATGGACGGATAGACGGACAGATGGATGGTCGGATAGATGGATGGAGGGATGGCCAGATGATGAATGGACGGACGGATGGATGGACAGACGGATGGACGGACAGATAGACGGATGGATGGATGGATAGACAGATAGACGGATGGATGGATGGATGGATAGACAGATAGACGGATAGATGGATGTACGGACTTATGGACAGACAGACGGACAGATGGAGGAACAGATGGACAGATGGATGGATGGACGGATGGATGGACAGATGGATGGACAGATGGATGGACGGATGGATGGACGGATGGATGGACGGATGGATGGATGGACGGATAGATGGATGGACAGACATTCGGACAGATAGACGGACAGATGGATGGACAGATGGACAGATGGATAGACGGACGGATAGACGGACGGATGGATGGATGGATGGACAGACAGATGGATGGATGGATAGACGGACGGATGGATGGACGGATAGACGAACAGATGGATGTACGGACGGATGGATAGACGAACAGATGGATGTACGGACGGATGGATAGACGAACAGATGGATGGATAGACGGACGGATAGACAGATGGATGGATGGACGGACGGATGGATGGATGGACAGACGAACGGACAGACGGATGGATGTCCCACCTGTCCTCTGCAATGTTTTTCCCACTAGCTTTGCTGTCAGTCCTTTACAGGTGTGTACCCAATTTCACTGTGATTTGACTAAACACCCTAAAGTTACAGCAGCATAGACACAAAGTGTAGACAAATGTTTTGGCAAACATTAATCCATTTTCAGGTAAGCATCTAATATACCATGTTTAACCACCAGATATAATATAGAGGACATTTATTTGATTAGTTTTGTCACAGTTTGAATGCATCTGTAATGTACTAGAACATTGGAATACTTAGTCATGCCCTGGCTGTTAATCTTTTACGATTTTTCGCCAAGCAAAAGTCTTTAGTGAGAAAACGATGTTTATTTACCAGGTTGTCTTTCTTGGATTTCATGCCGCATTGCTTCTGCGGCTCAGCATGCAGGTTTAGTCCTTAAGTGGTTCATAGAGGAGAAGACGTCAGATTGTAGGCCCGATTCCTCTGAGAGCTTCACTGGATACGCACCTCCTGCTATCTGACCTCTTATCATTTAATACCCTTTGTGTAGGTCTCCAAATTAAAAGATATGTCTCATCCCCTTCCTTTGCGGAAGAATCCCATTAATTTTTCAACCCCGGTTATCCGCTAGGTTTTTGAAGCGTGAGATCTGGTGCGGGCTAACCACCAAATATGCATATTTGCATTATCTTGCTATTGTTGTGCTGGCTTAATTATGTCGGAGAGAAACTAAGTCATTTGGGGAGTCATTTGGGATAAGTGACATTTCTGCTGACGTATCCCGCTCCACACATCAACATGGTGATCAGCAGCAGAGCCGCAACAGGCCTTGCTCCAAGACTAGTCGATATCTGTCAACTGAAACGTCCTTCAGCTCAAGCTGGCCTCCTGAACACAGACGTGTCGTTTGGCTCCGGGCCTTCCATCGTTAGTACAACGCTGTGAGAGTGTTTGCCTGATATGTCCTTTTTGTTCACATGTGACCTCTGATTATTTGCATGAAAAATAGACTACAAGGTTGTTTGGACTGTTTAACCAGATTTTTTCTGCATCCAGGGTTGGGCATTCAACTAAAATGTCTTGATGGATTGGCCTTGGAAAATCAATTCACTATTTCAATATTATTTGTCATGTACATTTGACCACAGGATATTGAAACTCAACACAGAAAAAGGGAATTCACTCCATTTAATTGCTTCAAGGTGTGATTAATCAGCAATTGCAATTAAATTGCAATTGCAAATTCCATGCAGTGTGAAGAAAAGCTAATCCAATGTCATGTTTCATCAGTGTAATATTACTGACACCTAGTGACCAGAATACTACATATATATACACATCAATATTCTTCACTAATAATAGCCCACAGGCAACCAGTAAACAGCAGTCAGTTGTAATTAATATGATTAATTGATTTTCAGAAAATATCATTGATTAAAAGCTGCACGGTGGATGTGTGGTTAGTGCGCAGACCTCACAGCTAGGAGACCCGAGTTCAATTCCACTCTCGGCCATCTCTGTGTGGAGTTTGCATGTTCTCCCCGTGCATGCGTGGGTTTTCCACATGCTTGGTTAATTCGCGACTCCAAATTGTCCATAGGTATGAATGTGAGTGTGAATGGTTGTTTGTCTATATGTGCCCTGTGATTGGCTGGCCACCAGTCCAGGGTGTAACCCCGCCTCTCGCCGGAAGACAGCTGGGATAGGCTCCAGCACCCCCGCGACCCTCTTGAGGATAAGCGGTCGAAAATGAATGAATGAATTAATTAATGTGTATGCATCATATACATATATACTAGTAGATGTAAGTCAATGAATTTTACCTGTGGCACCCTGCGCCTCCCTGCGCCACCTTGCGCCTTGCTTAAGTCTAACTCCATTTCTGTTTTCGTTTGATAATTTACCTTCAAATTGTCCTCTTTTTTAGAGGTGTCTGCCCCCCTCCCCCGTAAAAAAGCGTTGCACTGTTCAGAATAGACATGCCCAATTCCCATCAAAACCTGCCTTTGAATCCCATCCCGTGGCAGTTTGGGGAAATTATTATTATTATTATTATTATTATTCACACGCTATAAAAGCACTGACCAAAGCAGCTTTGTTTTGAAAAATCTTCCACTGACCTCTTGCTCAATATTTGCATTTTCAGGCTCCCAAATGACATTGTTTTGTTTTTAACTGAAAATATCATAACGACTCCTCGTAAACCAAGTAAAACAGCAGTGAATAAAACGGTTTTCTTCCTTTTCGCTCAACACAAATCCACACAAAACTCTCATTTACGAGGAGTTTTCATTTTTTATTATCGTATTACCAATAATGTGTGTTTTGTAATTTAATTTCGCTGGTGAGTGTCCATAAAAGAGGATTTACACCATGGCGCTGCCCTACATCCGATTACAGGAGGCTCCTCGACAACGCTTGCTATCCTGTAAAACAATAGAAAGCTGAATTAAAGACATGGCCGACGTGTTTTATGGCGTGATCCCCAGCTCATCATCACAGCTTTCCACCACTCAACCGCAGTGGTTGGTATAATCGGAGTCATAGCAGAATGAGCTTCTCGCGGCGCAGCAGACAGCCCAGGAAGGAGAAAAGCTCCCTGCTGTGTGTCATGGACTGTTTTGACTCCAAGGCACACGGATTCATTATCTGTGCAATTACGCAACTTAATTACAACGGCTAGCGGCAAACGCCGCCTCCCTACTGTCCATCTGTCAAACATCCTTGAGCTGATTCCATACCTTTACCTTTGACAGGCGCTGCTGTGAGCTGGCTGTTTCTTCTGAAAATGTTTATTTGATTACATTTTTCTATTTATTTCCAAGGCTTTCTTGTGAATGCTGTGCACTCTGACCTTAGGCGGTTTTGCTAAGTTGCCAAGGACATATGGCGTCCTCCACATGCTCTCTCGCTGTAGCCGGTAATCGCGGTGACAAACACCTGCTTTAGGAAAATGACTGCAAACTTGCAGCGTTATTTTCAGCTTGTAAACAACGCAGGAAATGGAGTTTTGCTGGAACAATATTTGGCTACTTCATTACATTGCAACACTCATTTCCAGGAAGGACTTTGTGTGTTTTCCCCATTCGCCACAAACATAACCCCAAACGCCTTCGCTATAACCATCATTTGGTCAAGTAGAAGCCTGGAGGAGGTTGTTACAGTCCCTTCACAATTATTTTTGACATAATCGGTACCATAGTATCACTATGTGTCATATCACTATATTGACAGTTACTATGGTAGCGATTGTCATTGTATGGTCATATCACCTTGTACTTCGGTTACTATCGGTACCATGGTAACTATCACATCACTGTCATATCAGTATATTGACAGTTACTATGGTACCATAGTAACTGTCCCTCCCATAGTAACTGTCATATCACTATATTGACAGTTACTATGGTGCCATAGTAACTGTCAATATAGTGATATGACAGTGATGTGACAGTTACCATGGTACCGATAGTAACCAAAGTACAAGGTGATATGACCATACAATTACATAATCGGTACCATAGTAACTGTCAATATAGTGATATGACAGTTACTATGGTACCGATTATGTCAAAAATAATATCACTATATGTATATATACTATATAATATCACTACATAGTAACTGTCAATATAGTGATATTATTCTTGACATAATCGGTACCATAGTAACTGTCAATATAGTGATATGACAGTTACTATGGTAACGATTATGTCAAAAAATAATATCACTATATATATACTATATAATATCACTACATTGACAGTTACTATGGTAACCGAAGTACGAAGTGATATGACCATACAATGACATAATCGGTACCATAGTAACTGTCAATATAGTGATATTATTTTTGACATAATCGGTATCATAGTAACTGTCAATATAATGATATGACAGTTACTATGGTACCGATTATGTCAAAAATGAATATTGACAGTTACTATGGTACCGATTATGTCAAAAATGAATATTGACAGTTACTATGGTACAGATTATGTCAACAATAATATCACTATATTGACATTTACTATGGTACCGATTATGTCATTGTATGGTCATATCACCTCGTACTTTGGTTACCATAGCAACTGTCAATGTTGTGATATGACAGTGATATGACAGTTACTATGGTACCGATTATGTCAAAAATAATATCACTATATTCACACTATATTGACAGTTACTATGTCAACAATAATATCACTATATTGACATTTACTATGGTACCGATTATGTCACAGTATGGTCATATCACCTCGTACTTCATTACGTGACAAAAATAAAACAAAAAAAACAAACAAAAAAACAAACAAACAAAAAAACCCTTGAACTATATTAGGAAAGCAGGAAGTGAACAAATGTAACAGTTACTGATTATAAAAGTACCAGATGGAGGGGTAGGATTTAATAAGCTTTGCTTCTTCCTACTCCTTTTGGACATGTGGAACTGTGAACTGATTATGTGATGCATTCAATTGTAATCTGATGCATGTTCAAATGAAATAAAACCATTACCATTTTTTCATTTGAAAAGAAAGGAAGTCAATGATTAGCTAGCAGCTACCGTGAGCGTTCGGTGCTACGTTGGGTTACTTAAAGCCATCATTGCGCTTTTCCCTCTACTGCTTTGAACTTGTGTTGAATAAAGAAAACGTACCGACTGAAATGCGGATCTTTGGCGCAGCGAATGCATTTAGTTGACGCAATCACTTTCAAATGCACGACTTGAAAGTTGCATTGCATTTCAATGCGTGGCGATATCTGCCGGATGCACAAACACAGCAACATTATTCATGAAGGTGAGCAAGGACGCCGTGATGAATGTGCAGATTTCTTGTACAAGCAAACAGGAAAAACTCATAAATAAAAAAAAGAATGGTTAAGACGAGGAGGAGGAGAAGGAGGAGGAAATTCAGTGAGTCCAAGTTGGTTGAAAACTCTCCTCACTTCAGCCGTCTCCACAAGCTCCACAGCGGCCATCAAAGGAGAAACGAGAGATCAGTCATTTGGATTTTTAATGAGCTGCATTTTGAAATACTTTTAAGATGTTATTGCAAGCTCATCATCATCATCATCATCATCAAAACCACCATCAGCAAGGTGGCCAAGGTGGCCAAGGTGACCACACTGCAGTACCCAGTATCGTTTTTTAATTCCAATGATAAATCACACAGACATCAATTATTCATTATTATTCATTATGAAGATATGATGTAGTAGTAGTAGTAAGCATAGAAACAGCTGCTTGGACTCTATTTCTTTAACTTGCTGCTAGGCAGTACTCAGGAGTACAGTACTCAGGGTTACAGTACTCCGGGGTACACTAATCAGTAGTACAGTACTCAGGGGTACAGCAATCGAGGGTACAGCAATCGGGATACAGCACTCAGGGGTACAGTACTCGGGGGTACACACTAATCAGTAGTACAGTACTCGGGTACAGTACTCATTGGTACAGTAGTTGGGTGCACACTAATCAGTAGTACAGTACTCAGGGGGAAGTACTGAGGGGTACAGTACAAATTTACAAATTTCCCCACTGAGGGACGAATTAAGGCATATCTTACTCAGCGGTACAGTACTCTGCGGTACAGTACTCAGCGTACAGTACTCAGGGTACAGTAATGAGGAGTACACTAATCAGTAGTACAGTACTCAGGGGTACACACTAATCAGTAGTACAGTACTCATGGGTACAGTAATTGGAGTACAGTAATCAGTAGTACAGTACTCATGGGTACAGTAATTAGGGGTACAGTACTCAACAGTACAGTACTCAGCAGTACAGTACTCAGCGGTACAGTACTCAGGGTACAGTAATGAGGGGTACACTAATCAGTAGTACCGTACTCAGGCGTACACACTAATCAGTAGGACAGTACTCGAGTACAGTACTCAGGGGTACAGTAGTTGGATGCACACTAATCAGTAGTACAGTACTCAGGGGTACAGTAATTGGAGTACAGTAATCAGTAGTACAGTACTCATGGGTACAGTAATCAGGGGTACAGTAATGAGGGGTACACTAATCAGTAGTACAGTACTCTGGGGTACAGTAATGAGGGGTACAGTACTCAGCAGTACAGTAATGAGGGGTACATTAATCAGTAGTACAGTACTCAGGGGTACACACTAATCAGTAGTACAGTACTCAGGGGTACAGTAATCAGGGGTACAGTACTCAGCAGTACAGTAATGAGGGGTACACTAATCAGTAGTACAGTACTCTGGGGTACAGTAATGAGGGGTACAGTACTCAGCAGTACAGTAATGAGGGGTACATTAATCAGTAGTACAGTACTCAGGGGTACACACTAATCAGTAGTACAGTACTCAGGGGTACAGTAATCAGGGGTACAGTACTCAGCAGTACAGTAATGAGGGGTACATTAATCAGTAGTACAGTACTCAGGGGTACACACTAATCAGTACAGTACTCGGGTACAGTACTCAGGGGTACAGTAGTTGGGTCTACACTAATCAGTAGGTACAGTAATCATGGGTACAGCAATCATGGGTACAGTAATCCCCATGAAAAGTCACCCATGGTCTCCTTCACATATTAGATGTGATTAAATAAAATACCCCATTTGAGCGGGTGTGTGTTCCGGAACAGTACAGGAAGTTTGGAGGTTCAGAGTTCAGTTTTAGTTGGATTAATAACAGCATCATAATCATAATGATTATGATGCTGTTATTATTGTGCCCATATTGCACTTGTATGTTACATCTACTGACACCTAGTGGCCAGTGTAGAATACGTCTTTAGCCATTTTTCTGCATGCACCTAGCCCTGGCGTGCCAACTTGTTTATTTATTTATGTTTTATTCCCGAGTTATAGTCAATGATTCATACAATGATATATGATGATATATGATACAGTGATACGGTGACAGAGTCAAGCTGTGAAATTTGAACGGGACAAATAACGGCACCCCCTGCCAATAATAGAGTCGCCGCAAATCACGGTTGTCCGCTCAGAGCAATTAAAAAGGGATTAAGACGAGTAAAAAAAAAACAAAAAACATATTTGGTCAGTTTTAATGGTGGCTGCTTGAGGGTTATTAGAGGAGGAGGATGAACGTGTTAATTTTGTAGATACAGTGTGTACGCACGTGTACATGACGGGCAGTGTGTGTGTGTGCGTGCTTTACTCTCTCTTGTGAGCTCCAACCTTGGCACCGCCCCACCCACGCACGCTTCTGCTAGGCGAGCGAGATGTCCACACCGCCCACCTCCCTTGCAGCAGCAGCAGCAGCTATTTGTTTTTTTTTTCTTTTTTCTTCCGTGTGTGTGTGTGTGATTGTCCAAAAGCAGCAATCAGAAACCGATCTTCTTCTGTCTGCAGAAGAAGCAGTCGACTAGTTTTTCTTATTATTATTATGATTGTTTTTACATAAACGATGGAAAAGTTTAGTGAGCAACACTTGGTCCCATTTGGGTGGCATCAGTCACGTCGTTATACAACCTATAATATCTTTTCCGATCCAAAGTATCGGGTTTGAGACGTAGCTGTTCCACTTCCACGATGTTCGGCCCCACAGTAATTATTCCAGACACTCTTTCTTTCCCCTGAAGAAGTACGCATCATCGACCCTCGCCATCGATTCCGAAGTGCAATATTTGCCGATCCCCAACTCGGTATCTGCCTGTCCTCACCCAGTGAGCCGCATAAACACGGGTGACTGTCGTCCCTCCGCAAACAAATCGATAAAACTCATTTCCTTCTGGTCAATTGTTAATTAAATGCAAGTTTTCCTTCAATTAAAAAAAAGTGACAGAAGTACACAAGATGGAGGCATAATCATATTTTTCGAGAAATACGCTGCTATAATTGGCTAATGTGATCCAAAAATAATTTGCTGATGCTTATCTGGAAAATGATTGGCGCCCTGGCCTTCCCTTCAAAGCTAAAGGAGTGCTTTATCTGCCGTGCACCTGTGTTATGATTTTAAACGTTGATTGGTAGTATGACCACGAGAGGACGCCTCGCCATGATAGGAAAGGTCATCTTCTATTAGCTAAAGGGCACCGCTGACAATTAAGCATAACGGGAATTTTCCAATGCATACATCAAGTGCCTAAAATGTGAGTTATATTAAAAATTCACGGTTGGTTTTACTGTGATATTTACCAAAAGGTATAAACCACATGACATGCCATTTCCTCTCAGCTCCATGAAGCATCTCTTCCCGGCCGTATCTCCCCTCAGCATTCCGCAGCGGCCTCGGAGGAGAAGGAGCATCCGGGAGTGCAAAGATCACGGATCAAGCTTTGGCTTGTTGCTGGACGGACCGCGTGTTCTTGCTGTGAGTTATAAAGCTTATGACAGATGCTTCTCTTAAAAATGCATCACCGCTCTCGGGTTTGAAACCATCCCGAGTGTTGATGGTGCCGAAACCCTCTCACACAACTGTCGACCTGCATTTGAAAAAAAAAGATGCTGTAGTCACTGACTCATGCAATGAACACAGAAAAGTACTCTGGGATTACAAAACCTGGATAAAATATGGCCTCAGCAGAGATTTATTTTGTCTCGTATCGGACCAAATAGAAAACAACGCTTTTCAATATCAGTGCATTGATCGCCTATATTAAAAATAGCAATATAAGATCTGCTTGCTGTTTACTAACTTGGCGGTAAATCTGTGAGATCCTTTCTCTGTTAGGCGTCTGTGTTGCCAGGTCACCGGTGTGTGAGTGAGTAACAGGAAGAAAAGCTCTGATCAAATCAATCAATCAATAACTAATGGCAAAACAGGTTTGTTTGTCTCGCTGCCACACAGTCTTTGGGAAGAACCGTGTATTCAGTGAAGGTAAAGGGAACCTTCCATGTTGATTGATCCCTTTTATTCATCATTTATACGCATTTTGAATTGTTTTCTGCATGTAAAACTGAAACTAAAACGGAGTGGTTAGCGCACAGACCTCACAACCAGGAGACCAGGGTTCAATTCCACCCTCGGCCATCTATGTGTGGAGTTTGCATGTTCTTGCCTCGGGTACTCCGGTTTCCTCCCACATTCCAAAAACATGCTAGGTTAATTGGCGACTCCAAATTGTCCATAGGTATGAATGTGAGTGTGAATTGTTGTTTGTCTATATGTGCCCTGTGATTGGCTGGCCACCAGTCCAGGGTGTACCCCGCCTCTCGCCCAAAGACAGCTGGGATAGGCTCCAGCACCCCCGCGACCCTCGTGAGGAAAAAGTGGTAGAAAATGAATGAATGTAAAACTGTAATCGTAAAACTATTTTTAAAATGTTACTTATGGGAAATCTGTTTCGGTTAGCTTTCATGTCGGATCTCCCGGAACATATTAACGGTACTTCCACTGTACGAACAAGCACGACGGGGAATAAATGTACCTAAATGTTGTGTTGTAGTTTAAGTGGAGACAATACAAAGTCCTTCACAGTCAAGGACGAAAGCCTTAAAGCAAGTCAAGCACAGCCAAACAGTGTGAATCAGTATGAACAGAACAGAATGAAAGGCTGGATGACGGTACTTGTGGCATCGTTGAAGAACTGTACCAGAATGAATGGCTGGATGACGGTACAGGTGGCATTGTTGAAGAACTGCATGAGAATGAAAGTCTGGATGACGGTACAGGTGGCGTCGTTGAAGAACTGTACAAGAATGAAAGGCTGGATGACGGTACTCGTGGTATCGTTGAAGAACTGTACCAGAATCAAAGGCTGGATGATGGTACAGGTGGCATTGTTGAAAAACTGAACCAGAATGAAATTCTGGATGACGGTACAGGTGGCATCGTTGAAGAACTGTACCAGAATGAAAGGCTGAATGACGATACAGGTGCCGTCGTTGAAGAACTGTACCAGAATGAAAGGCTTGATGACGGTACAGGTGGCATTGTTGAAGAACTGTATGAGAATGAAAGGCTGGATGACGGTACTTGTGGCATTGTTGAAGAACTGTACCAGAATGAAAGGCTGGATGACGGTACAGGTGGCATCATTGAGGAACTGTACCAGAATGAAAGGCTGGTTTGATAGTACAGGTGGCATTGTTGAAGAACTGTACCAGAATGAAAGTCTGGATGACGGTACAGGTGGCATTGTTGAAGAACTGCATGAGAATGAAAGTCTGGATGACGGTACAGGTGGCATGGTTGAAGAACTGTACCACTTCTGTTCATCTCGAACGTTTGTCCATCTGTCCTCTGCTGTGGAGATGGCACAAGAGTGGCACACATGGTCCGCTGTTGCCATGCCAGACACCTCCATGAAAGCACTCCTCTGCAGCACATTTGGCCAGCTTGTGCAGGCATAAAAACGCCTGTTAACCCTTTGTTTGCTCATACCGATGCAGCCAAAATGTGTTACATTTATGGCATAAACAGCTGGTTCTCAGAGAGCAAAGCTGACGACCGGGTGGGGCTGAAATCTCCAGTGGCCGGAACGTCGGGGAAGTGAGGAAGGATGATTTCCATTCTGTGAGCGCAATTCAAATGAAGTGATGCAACATATCATTCAACTAATGCAATAACAATTATGTTGTCTCGTAAATCACAGTTGTAATTTTCCCGTCTGCGAGACGCACGAGAAGGCAATCTCTGCTGAGTGTGCCAGGTTTAATCTGTCAAGCGCCAAGCCGCGACGTGCACCTCCGCCCGTGATGAAGACTGATTGTGCACAGAGGCGTGTGACGGGGATGCATCATAAATATCGATCTTTACCGCCAAAGGGAGGGGGGCGCAAGCCAAGTCCAGCGTGGACTCGAGGACAGGCGCAAATTGTTTGGGTCAGACCGAGTGAAGTGTTGCATCCCAGTTGGGGCCGCACAAGTCAAGTCGGATCAGCATCAGCGCTTGTTGACAACAATAAGTAGAGACACAACAGTCGTTACTCGGGCTACTGTTTCAACATGAGAGCCAATATGGCAACACCTCATATGACATCAGCGGCAGGGTGATGCTGCTTTTCAGTCTTCACACCGATTGTATGAAGGAACATTTGGGTGTGGACTGACCTGGAAAACGGGGCGGCACGGCGGTCTAGTGGTTAGCGCGCAGACCTCACAGCTAGGAGACCAGGGTTCAATTCCACCCTCGGCCATCTCTGTGTGGAGTTTGCATGTTCTCCTCGTGCATGCGTGGGTTTTCTCCGGGTACTCCGGTTTCCTCCCACATTCCAAAAACATGCTAGGTTAATCGGCCACTCCAAATTGTCCATAGGTATGAATGTGAGTGTGAATGGTTGTTTGTCTATATGTGCCCTGTGATTGGCTGGCGACCAGTCCAGGGTGTCCCCCGCCTCTCACCCGAAGACAGCTGGGATAGGCTCCAGCACGCCCGCGACCCTCGTGACAAAAAACGTTACAAGAACATAAAATGCAAAAGAGCGCTGCACGGTGGACGAGTGGTTACAGCTAGGAGACCCGCTAGGAAACCTTTGACATTAACCGAAAAACACGCTAAACGGGATGTACGCTAACAGAGACGTACGCTAACCAGGACGTACGCTAACCGAGGCTCCCCTGTATTGAAAAGGGTTGTTTAATCCATGCCTTCTCAACGTCTATTATGATCATTAATTTACATCATGGCTCATCATATGTGCCCTGTGATTGGCTGGCGACCAGTCCAGGGTGTCCCCCGCCTCTTGCCCGAAGACAGCTGGGATAGGCTCCAGCACCCCCGCGACCCTCGTGAGGAAAAAGCGGTAGAAAATTAATGAATGAAAACATCATTTTTTTTATAGCTGCCTACTTCATGTTCATGTCTACAGCGCCATTGTTGTTTTTTGTTGTAAAACACGCTACTAGCATGAACATATGGCAAAAAGATGACATTGCATAATCACATACACCGCATTGATTACAACGGGTGGGACTGACATCGTCCCGGGAAAGACCTCCTCAAGTGTCAGATTTATTCATCAGTTTGTTCTGCACATTATTTGGGGGGGAAATAATTGAAAAGAGTGCTTCTCTTATGCAACATTTCCCTGTCACTGATGTCAACCGGCATTGACGGCATCCTCAAAAGACACAGAGATCTTTCTGTTTTGAAATGCCAGGGCTGTTTCTCTTCAATATTGGACGAGGTGGAATTCAAGTAAAAGTCAAGTTGAGGTTGAGGCCCCAAAGTAATCAGTGCTTGTTAAGCGTTTAAATTGTCTGCATTTGCCTGTAGAATAGTAGACGAGATGAGATACATCCATCCTTCCATCCATACATATACTTGGAATGATGACTGGTTTGATGGCGGTAAAGCTCCCAGTTGTGATGGCGGTAAAGCACCCCCCCTGTATGATGGCGGTAAAGCTCTCCCCCGGTATGATGGCTGTAAAGCACCCCCCCGGTATGATGGCGGTAAAGCTCCCCCCACGTGTGATGGTTGTAAAGCACCCCCAGGTGTGTTGGCGGTAAAACAACTCCCGGTGTGATGGCGATAAAGCAACCCCCAGGTATGATGGCGGTAAAGCTATCGCCATGTATGATGGCGGTAAAGCTCCCCCCGGATATGATGGCGGTAAAGCTCCCCCCAGGTATGATGACGGTAAAGCTCCCCCCGGTATGATGACGGTAAAGTTCCCCCCCGGGTATGATGGCGGTAAAGCTCCCCCCCGGGTATGATGGCAGTAAAGCACCCCCCGGTGCGATGGCGGTAAAGCACCTCCCGGTGCGATGGCGGTAAAGCTCCCCCCGGTGCGATGGCGGTAAAGCACACCCCCGGTAGGATGGCGGTAAAGCACACCCCCGGTAGGATGGCGGTAAAGCACCCCCGCGGTATGATGGCGGTAAAGCACCCCCCTCCAGGTATGATGGCGGTAAAGCACCCCCCTCCAGGTATGATGGCAATAAAGCACCCCCCCCCGGTATGATGGCAATAAAGCACCCCCCCGTTATGATGGCGGTAAAGCTCCCCCCGATATGATGGCGGTAAAGCACCCCCCGATATGATGGCGGTAAAGCACCCCCCGATATGATGGCGGTAAAGCACCCCCCAGGTATGATGGCGGCACAGCTCCCCTTTGGTATGATGGCGGTAAAGCACCCCCCCAGTTATGATGGCGGTAAAGCACCCCCCCCAGGTATGATGGCGGTAAAGCACCCCCCCCCCCCCCCCCCAGGTATGATGGCGGTAATGCACCCCTGGTATGATGGCGGTAATGCACCCCCCAGGTATGATGGCGGTAAAGCACCCCCCAGGTATGATGGCGGTAAAGCACCCCCCCCCAGGTATGATGGCGGTAATGCACCCCCCAGGTATGATGGCGGTAAAGCTCCCCCGGTGTGATGGCGGTAAAGGAGGTCTGCCCTGTCTTCTTCTTCATTTGACTTTGCTGGAATTGATCACCTTCTCCAGGTCACATGAACTGCACCCCCTCCGCCTCCCTTATTTAGCACCCGGATGTGTCCTTCTGGCTGTATCTCAACAGCATCCAGCCATTGTTGTGCATTATCCATGACATGGGGGGCAACATGAAATGCTCGCTAGCCTCCTGGTGATCTCATCCTTCTTGCCCTTACTATTAAGTAATGCATGGCCCCAAATACACATGACCCCTTTAATTACTTGGCTGATGATTCATCCTGTTCTTATTACACACTTTATTACGTGACGTCACTCAGAGCCGTGCCACAGGTTGGTGCTTTTGTTGTTATTACCCTTTGAACAAGTAGGGAAATAATTTGGGCTCAATTACTTTAAGATGTCATTTGTCAGTGATAACTTCCTTGCACGTTACTGCCTGCCTATTAAATAGAGAGAGAGATGGATTAGAGAGATAAAGAGATGTAGAGAGAGAGAGAGAGAGATAAAGAGATGGAGAGAGAGAGAGAGAGAGAGAAAAAGAGATGGAGAGAGAGAGAGAGAGATAAAGAGAAGGAGAAAGAGAGACAGAGAGAGATAAAGAGATGGAGATAGAGAGACAGAGAGAGATAAAAAGATGGGGAGAGACAGACAGACAGCGATAAAGAGATGGGGAGAGAGATAGAGAGCGATAAAGAGATGGGGAGAGAGTGAGAGAGAGCGAGATGGCGAGAGAGAGATAAAGAGATGGCGAGAGAGAGATAAAGAGATGGAGATGGAGAGAGAGAGCGAGAGAGAGAGAAAGAGAGATAAAGAGATGGAGAGAGAGAGAGATAAAGAGATAGAGAGAGAGAGCGAGAGAGAGATAAAGAGATGGAGAGAGAGAGAGAGAGAGAGAGAGATAAAGAGATGGAGAGAGAGAGAGAGAGAGAGAGAGAGAGAGATGGCGAGAGAGAGATAAAGAGATGGCGAGAGAGAGATAAAGAGATGGAGATGGAGAGAGAGAGCGAGAGAGAGAGAGATAAAGAGATGGAGAGAGAGCGAGAGAGAGATAAAGAGATGGAGAGAGAGAGAGAGAGAGATAAAGAGATGAGAGAGAGAGAGAGATAAAAAGATGAGAGAGAGAGAGATAAAGAGATGGAGAGAGAGAGAGAGATAAAGAGATGGAGAGAGAGAGAGCGATAAAGAGATGGAGAGAGAGAGAGAGATAAAGAGATGGAGAGAGAGAGAGATAAAGAGATAGAGAGATAGAGAGATAAGAATCAGAATGCCCTTTATTGTCATTTTACATATAGTAGAATGAAATTGCAGCAGCTCCATTTTCAGTGCAAGACAGTACAAAATATAGAAATTAGAAATTAGAAGAATAAATAGATAGATATAAATAAAGAAAAAATAGATAGATTGATAGACTTCCTTTATTGTCTTTGCAGAATAACACAGCAGTGAAATTGCCAATGAAATGTCGTTGCCTTATGCAGTACTGCAATGAACAGACGTGGCCTGTACTACTTAATTAGCCATTGGTCTCCGGCTTTACCAGTCAGTGTACACGCCCCCCCCCCCCTCCATTTCTGTGCGTCACATGTTTTGTAATATGATTGACTTGCCTTGAGGGATTTGTGGCACAAATCGCCCGGTGTCAGATTAACACACTGGGAAAAGTCAAGCTGTCTGAGACGCTACATTTTAAATGCTGCAACCCACCATGTGTGATTAACTCTCCCTGCCTACCTTTCACTATGTTGCTATGTTGCTATGTTGCTACAGCTGAGCTTTCCTTTGCATGGCTGGGATCATTTCAAGGAAAAAAAAGCCTCTGGTCTCATCATCAACATTTTGCAAACAAGTTGTCACCTGAAAGGCCCCATCTAATATAACCTCCCTTCAAGGATAATTGGAGTGTGCATGTTTTGCCAGCCACTCTGGTAATAATAAAGCCTTTCTTGTCACATTTTTCACACTTTCATTTTTTATCTGTATTTTTTTTATACTTGTTTATACTAATTACATTTAGCAACAGAAGACCGACGTTGGGTCTGAGGGGATCCACACTAATTACATTAGAGCTGGAGGAAGATTGGCACCTGTGATGAAGCGATTCCCCGCCCACCGAGCTCAATAACTTAAAGCCCCAACCCAGTCGTTTATGAGATTGAGCTGTCGTCCGGGCATCATTCACGTTTAGGATAGCGCTCCACCCCGTCTCTATCTGAGGGACCTCGCAAGGGATGCAAAATGATGGCTTTGACGTTACCGAGTGGATGAGTCAGGCCGTTTTACAATACGATTGAATGCGTTTGAAGCAGTTTAAACATTTGCTAAGAGTCCTCTACTTGGCTACGACAGCATGGCAGGACAGCGGGGCCTCTAAAATGGAACAATTGAACAATTTGAACCCCGGGGTTCCCAAACTTTACCAACTCAGGGCCCACTTGAAAATCGAAAAAATGTCTGCGGCCCACCTTTGTCCTATAAACAGTACATAGACGAAATGCTGCGTTCTCAGAGCACTTAACTTAATAATAATAATAATAATCTTATTATTATTTTTTTTAATTAATAATAATAATAATCATCGTATTATTATAGTAATAATAATACTACTACTAATAGTAATAATACAACAAAGAAGATTATTATTACTATTATTAGTAAAATTACTATTAATAATAATAATAATAATTATTATTATTATTTTTATTAATACTAGTAATAATACTAGTAATAATAATCTTCATCGTATTAATGTAGTAATAATGATAGTAATAATAGTAATAATATGATTATTATTATTACTATTATTATTACTGTTATTATTACTATTATTATTAATATAAGACAAAGAAGATTATTATTACTATTAGTATTATTACTATTATTATTAATTATAATTATTAACATTTTATTTATTAATACTACTACTAATAATAATGGTAATAATAATCTTCATCGTATTATTACTATTATTATTACTATCATTATTACTATAATAATACAATGAAGATTATTATTACTATTAATAATAATAATAATAATAATAATAATAATAATAATAATAATAATAATAATAATAATAATAATAATAATAATAATAATAATAATAATAATAATAATAATAATAATAATAATAATAATAATAATAATAATAATAATAATAAAAGGATTCAGGAGTGATAGGTTATTACTTAGGCCTATAAATATTTTTTTACAATAAAAATAATATTTGCAACAATGAATCATATATTTAATGACCTCTCATGGCCCAACTGCAGTACCAGCGTGGCCCACACTTTGGGAAAAACTGGTTTAACCCCTCCACACAGTTGAAATACTATTGGCAACATCCATCCATCCATTTTCTGTGCTGCTTATCCTCATTAGGGTGGGGTAAAGCACCCACAGGGTCCACTCTGGACTGGTGGCAAGCCAATCACAGGGTCACAGGGCACATATAGGCAAAATATTTTTATTATTCTGTATGAGAGCAGGAAGCCTAATTTCTTATAGAAACGAATCCAAGAAGGCCGAGGTATTTACATTGAATCCTGCTGCTCTTGCATTACAGTAAGAACCCTTGTTGTTTTGAATAGCATGCGTCTGAGCATAGCAGAAGTCAAAGGTCATTTCATGTGTTACAAGATTTATCGTCCCGCGCCAAAACAACAACACAAAAGTCTAGAATTTACACCGCCTGCAGACTGTCACCTCTCTCCAACGAGCAAAGCTGATGTTTTTGTGACAGTCGCCATTTCAGTGGAGTGCCACTCTCACCACTGTACACGCCTTCAACAGCATCACGCTGAAAGGGTGTGTGTTTGTTTGCTTGTGTGTGTTTTGTTTGCTCGTGTGTGTTTGTTTGCCTGTGTTTGCTTCAGGGAGGAAGAGGAGGAGAAGGAGGAAGGGTACGTTGAGGAACCTTGCAGTTTGCAGCTGTCACAATGAAATGTCAATATTTATGACACGTTTGCTGTGGTATGTGTGTGTGTGTGTGTGTGTGTGTGTGTGTATTTTGTGAACTCTCTCTACTCCCTTCCCACAGACATCTGCTGCGGATAGTTTGGAATTCATGCGACTAGAGACAACAAAGCTTGTAAAATTTTGATGCAAACAACTACAATAAAAAACAAAAAAAAGCCCCTCGGGTCCAACAATTCATAATATACGACTAAAAATAGGCCACAAAGTTAGTCAAAAGTGGTATCATATATGATGCTGCCCAAAAAATGTGATGATGACCATAGAACAGGAAATGAAAGTCAAGCGATACAAATGTCTGTGTTGTGGCTACTTCAAATCCAACTCCAACCAAAAAGTCTCATTAGCCACGTTTACATGAGGAGTTTTTCTCTTTCCGAATGACCTTTCCGAAAGCAATGGTATACATGGAAAGGAATATTCCAATCGTGTGTCTACATGCGCCGCTATAATCAACCAGAATAGTCAATGGTGCATGCGCAGTAAAGCGTAAACACCAACATCACGTGATACCGACTTCCTCGACTTTTTCTTTCACTTGTTGGAATAACTCCGTATTGCCAATTTTTTCCTTTGTCCAGTAGTGGACGATTGCGAGCCTCCATTTTTTTTTTTTTAATCGAAGAACGTCTTGAGCTGCGTGTTACGTCATATCT